>NC_064641.1:455410540-455710540 GCF_023864345.2 Schistocerca serialis cubense | reverse complement strand
AGAGTCGAGGGACATGAAAGGGAAGAAGTGGTTGGGAAGGGAGTAAGACAGGGTTGTAGCCTCTCCCCGATGTTGTTCAATCTGTATATTGAGCAAGCAGTAAAGGAAACAAAAGAAAAATTCGGAGTAGGTATTAAAATTCATGGAGAAGAAATAAAAACTTTGAGGTTCGCCGATGACATTGTAATTCTGTCAGAGACAGCAAAGGACTTGGAAGAGCAGTTGAATGGAATGGACAGTGTCTTGAAAGGAGGATATAAGATGAACATCAACAAAAGCAAAACAAGGATAATGGAATGTAGTCTAATTAAGTCGGGTGATGCTGAGGGAATTAGATTAGGAAATGAGGCACTTAAAGTAGTAAAGGAGTTTTGCTATTTGGGGAGCAAAATAACTGATGATGGTCGAAGTAGAGAGGATATAAAATGTAGGCTGGCAATGGCAAGGAAAGCGTTTCTGAAGAAGAGAAATTTGTTAACATCCAGTATTGATTTAAGTGTCAGGAAGTCATTTCTGAAAGTGTTTGTATGGAGTGTAGCCATGTATGGAAGTGAAACATGGACGATAAATAGTTTGGACAAGAAGAGAATAGAAGCTTTCGAAATGTGGTGCTACAGAAGAATGCTGAAGATTAGATGGGTAGATCACATAACTAATGAGGAAGTATTGAATAGGATTGGGGAGAAGAGAAGTTTGTGGCACAACTTGACCAGAAGAAGGGATCGGTTGGTAGGACATGTTGTGAGGCATCAAGGGATCACCAAATTAGTATTGGAGGGCAGCGTGGAGGGTAAAAATCGTAGAGGGAGACCAAGAGATGAATACACTAAGCAGATTCAGAAGGATGTAGGTTGCAGTAGGTACTGGGAGATGAAAAAGCTTGCACAGGATAGAGTAGCATGGAGAGCTGCATCAAACCAGTCTCAGGACTGAAGACCACAACAACAACAACGGGACCAAACTGCTGAGGTCATCGGTCCCTAAGTCTACACACTACTTAATCTAACTAACTTACGCTATGGACAACATACATACCCATGCCCGAGGGAGGAACTTCCGACGGGGGTAGCCGCACGGACGATGACAAGGTGTCTAAGACCGCGTGGCTACCCGCACGGCAAACCAGCCACAGACTGGCCGGCACGCCGGACCTCGACACTAATCCGACGGAAAGCAGTGTGTTAGACGGCACGGCTAACCGGGTGGGCTCAATGAACCACTCAGTGATCGGTGCTCCGCAGTATCACTCCATTGTTTTCCCAAAAGATAGGAAATACTCTTCTCTTCGAGAGCACCTTCGTCTTTGGGGATATGTGACAGTTTGCAGCATAGAAGTGCGCTGCATTTCACAGAGAGATATTGCGGATCATTTATGAGTTTGATAAGCTCTCTTTCTATGACAGGGCTGCACGCCAGCAGGACACGTGTAACAACCTTGCACAACCCTGCTGGAGTATCGGTCCTTGTAAACGAGATGCGCTCATGAAACTCATTGTCAATCACTATGTAATCCAGTTCTGCCACGACGTTTGTAATCTGATATCCGGTAGGACGGGGGAGGGGACAGCTACTAGCAATATCACTGTCACTACTACTACTAGAACTAACTGAAGGCGATGGCGGCGGTGGACACGGATGCTGTTGCGGAACGCCGGCCACCTAGCTTGGTCAGAACATGCATCCAGGTTGAGGAGAAGCCAGCTGTGAGGCGGGTTGTGGCGACGCTGTTTCTCTGACTGGTGGTGGGCGAGCTGGCCCCTAACGGGTACAGCAGACTTTTGCACAGGCCGTACATGCGACACCCACATTGTGGTGGTAGTCCGCTGCCAGGTACTACCGGCTGACTGGCTATAGTAGGAAAAAATACAATAATTAAACATTTAAAACGCACTGACGGCTATACAGCGAGACAGATTAGTACATTGATTAAAAACACTGATGCCGCAAAGAAAGAGAGAAAACGTATGAATATAATAGTTTACCTGAGTCGGCAGCGAGCTGATGTCATAGTTCTGCTGCCGGGAGGCAATCATTTCCTCCAAATCCTCAGGCGTTGCGTCGAAATATTACGGTAGGGACAGCTCCAATCCTGATTCACCTTGGCTAGCCCTTCAATCGTCGGTCCAATTTGGAGAAATCTTGGGCTGTATTTATACCGATTTGTTAGGGAGGAAAACCTCCTCTCTCCTACACTGCTACACAAGCACAAACGCAATATACTTTAGCAATACAGAGCTTTTTTTTATTATTTCCACTTATATGAGTGGTAAGAACTAGAGACTGTTCCAGCACCTGTTGCTGCTGAAAATAGTGTCCAAGTTGTGCTCTATTGCCTCACAAACATCGATGATGTTTTCTATAACAAAAAGAAGAAACGTAAGATATTTGAAAAAGAAATGATTACATAACAACCACTATGAAGTTATTATTATTATTATTATTTTTACATACGTGACTCATGTGGTGGAGGGTTCACAGCTGGAGGCTGTACCACGCCATGTTTCTGCTGCTGTTTTCTCAGCCTCCAGCATTTAGTCCAACTCGGCCAGCATTCCTGGCATGTAAGCTGTATCAAAAACAAGCATGAAACGAAATTTTGAACGTCAAACAACTGCTACTACTACTACTACTACTATTACTGCTACTGCTACTACTACTACTACCACAGGAACCAATTACAGATATTTTTTATACTTAGGAGGCAGTCCTGGCTGTGGGTTCTCCACAGGAGGCTCGACCTCAATGCAAACAGACGGGAGAGTCTTCCACGGTTCAGCCTTGTCCTATACTCATCTCTCGTCACACTCCACATGAAATCCTGGAGCTATACTGTAACAACGGAAAAGAAACGAAATTAATGACGAGAAATTCACTATAGAACTTAACACCCGAAATTTTCGTTTATCCACAAATCCACGAAAAAAAAATTGTTTACTTTCATCGAAGGTCGTCTTCCGGAAATCTACGGCACTTGCCGCTGATGTTGAAGTTATTGTGCTACATTTCATCTTACACAGACACGGACAAAACAGACAGAGCATTATAGCAACCACACCGGACAGGAGCAGAATGAGGATGCGAAGGGTGAGTGGGGGCTTAAATGGACTCACTTCCCTGTCAATCAGAGGGCTTCGTTTTGAAGGGGCATCCAGTCACGAAGCACGGTTGACGGAAAGTTCCGTAACTTCAAAGTTGGCTTTGTTTGAGACAGGTGTACTCTGCAAGCGATCGGTAGAATACTGGTATGCGATTGATATCGATAAAAGTTGCGTAAATGCTATGATACTCCGGAAAACCACGTGAAAATACATGGAATTTTTCAGCATGTAGTGTCGCAAATATTTTATTTTATTTTTGCGTGTAAAATCGGCTATTACAATCGGCTATTACAGCTGAACTGGTTTCGAGACCGGTAAACTAATTCATCGACAGAGCTCAGAAAGTAAATATTCTTGCAATCTCAGAATCTGGAGATGGTCGCAACGCGTTGCAAAAAATACACAAGCAAGGAGGCCGGGCCGTAAACTACTGTTAGCGGAGTACTGGAGGAACCAGCCCTGCCGCTGTACACGAGTTCAGAGAGTGGCTGCTGTCCATAGAGGGGGCACCGATCACAGATCAGGCCAGAGTGTGCGGGGGGGGGGGGGTCAGTTACGTTGAGACCCTTTCCCGCGTGGGGCATGGATTACCGAAAATGTGGGGGACGTTAGCACTGTGATCTTGCACGGTCCATGTACTTTTGGGATGTGTGTGTCTTTGCGGTATATGTAGGAGTGTCTGGCGGTCGATGGCAATATGCAGGATGTGGAAGTGATGATTTTGTATGATACAGGATACGAGCTGTGTTTACTACAATGATGTAGCGATATGGTGAGGTGGTACAATCGTTTGTGTTCATACAGCTTGGTTGGAGATGGCTTGAACGCCGAGAAGTTCAAGCTTTCCTCTACAGTAGCAGAGCAGTGTAACTGAATAGATGTCTTTGGCAACAGCTTCTGTATTTCATGATCCATAGAGCCCTCCCGCCTGGTTTAACTGTCAGTGCAATAACACTGTTGTATCTTTGCGATCTGCACAATATAGTTTTCCGCTGAAATTCTCGTAATTTATCCGTCTGCCGAAAGTGGCGGACATAGCTCCTACACCAGCAGCAGTATTTTGGCGCGAAAATTCAGTAAGAACCAATGGTCCATTCACAGGAAGTTCCATGTCAGAGTCACAAGACATTTTTAATGGGGAGAAAGTTCTATACCGTCAGAGAGTCACGTGATATTTTGTTTGTTCGAGTTTTTAGAGACAAGTCCGGGCAGACCAGCCTCCTGTGGTTCGGACAATGAGATGCTGTCACCGCCCGCCATTTTTGCGTAATATCATCTCCAGACCAGCAGTTCTAGGATATCGAAAATTCACGGAAAATTCTAGCCATTTTTCGTCTGTAGGGCAGTACTTCGAATTCTAGTAGAATCTCTTAGACATCCAATCTGCTGTGTATGTGTTTTTTTCGCGATCTGTTGTGGAGTTTCTAAATATGTCATGAAATTTTAGATATGTAATTGTTCCGATTTTCCCATCTGTGCTTAGACTCGAGTGTGGGTTTCGTATTGTACAGCGGCGATTCTAAAAGTATGGAAAATATAACATAAATACATTAACATCGCTGTCTCCAGCAGCGATAATAAACTAAGTCCCCTCAGCATTTCAGAAGAGTAATGAATAACACTGTTGCTGTATGACTCTCAATTTTTTTTTTTACTCTGTGCCTCCGAACAAGCAACTGAAACTCAATGGGGGTGAGGGTAGTGGAGTACAAAGAAACTGAATATACTTACTTAACCTTTCTCTTTGGCAGTTGAGCACAGACTGACCATTTTCCGCCATATCCAGGGGTGGCAGTGGTGGTGTAGGAGGGGAGGGGGCGGTGACGCCATAGGAGTCTGGGTGGGGGGGGGGAGGACTGGGCTGAGTTAGATTAGTGGTGGTAGACCAACTGACTTATTTCTCACTAAAAATTAGAATTTCTGGCAATTTTTATGAGCGCGGGGTAGTGGGGTGGATGACGTCGTAGGAGTAGTAGGGTCGAGGAGGTTAGGTTAGAGGATGTAGACCTACTGACCTGTTTCCCGACAAAAGATGTGAATTTTCCGCCATGATGACAGTGCGGCGTTGTGATATCTACGTCTGACACAGTGACTGCAAGACAGTCCTACATATACTGCAAAGACACACACATCACAAAAACAGAAGCAATGCACCTTATATAGTGGGAGTGCTAGATATCCTCCGTGAGGTCGGTCATCCACCGCGTGTAACGGGCACTAGGCAACTGTCCCTGCAAGCGCTCACCTGTTGTGTGCCCTCTGCGGACAGTAGCCACTCTTCGAACTGGCCTGAAAAGGCTGAGCTGATTCTTCCAGCACAAAGTCATCCGCCAGTGGTAGTTTCCGGCTCAGACTACTCGCTACCGTGTTTTCTGCAACAAGTTGCGACCATCTCTAGACTCTGAGATTGTAAGAGTATTTACTTTTTGAGCTCTATCAATGACAAATGCTTCGTCAATCGCGATTAATTATACCTATCTCGAAACCAATTCCGCTGAAATTTCCGTTTTTACTCACGAAAATGGTTCAAGTGGCTCTGAGCACTATGGGACTTAACATCTGAGATCATCAGTCCCCTAGACGTAGAACTACTTAAACCTAACTAACCTAAGGACATCACACACACATACCCGAGGCGGGATTCGAACCTGCGACCGTAGCAGCAGCGCGGTTACTGACTAAAGCGCCTAGAACCGCTCGGCCACAACGGCCGGCTTTTACACACAAAAGATGACTATAACACTTTTATGTTGAAATCATTGAGTGGCGTATGAAAATTTGCAGGATTTCACGTATTTTCACATGATTTGCTGGAGTATCAAACCATTGTACGCTACTGTTCTCGATGTCAACCACACAGCAGTATGCTACTGATCGCTTGCAGATTACATCTGTCTCGAACAAATCCAATTGCGACGTCATGGAACTTTCCATCAGCCGTGCTTCGTGACTGGATACGACTTAAAAATGAAGCACTCTGGTTGGCCGCTGCGTCTATAAAAATCCCCACCTACCTTTCTCATCCTCATTCTGCTCCTGTAACTGTAGTTGTCTGACTGTTTTGTCTGTGTCTGTGTTAAGATGAAACGTAGCAGCAACAACTTTAACATCAACGCCAAGCGTCATAGATTTGCAGAAGACTAACTACAATGTAAGTAAATATTTCTTTCGTGGATCTGTTGCTGAAAGAAAATTTCACGTGTTAACTTCTATTGCAAGTTTATCGTCATTAACTCCGTTTGTTTCCTTTGTTACAGCACAGCTCCAGGATATCATTGTTGAGAGTTAGGAGAGACGGGAATAGCAGGAGGCTAGAGCGTGGCTGACTCTCCAGTCCGTTTATGTTGAGGTCACACCTCCTATGGGAAACACACATCCAGGACTACCTTCTACGTATAAAAATATTACGTGATTTGTTCTTGTACTAGAAGTAGTAGTAGCACCAATGGTCTGACACCGAAAATTTTATTTCATACTTGTTGTTACAGGTTACATGCCAGGAATGCTGGCCAAGCCGGAGGCATTGCTGGAAGCTGAAAAACAACAACAGCTGCAACATGTTGTGGAACAGCCTCCATCTGTGAATTCTCCACTGCATTAGTCACGTATGTGTAAATAATAATAATAAGTCTATAATGTCTACCATGTATTCTTTTTCAGAAATTTTACGTTTCAAATTTTTGTTACAACAAACAAAAAAATGGCTCTGAGCACTATGAGACTTAACTTCTGAGGTCATCAGTCCCCTAGAACTTAGAACTACTTAAACCTAACTAACTTAAGGACATCACACATAACCATGCCCGAGGCAGGATTCGAACCTGCGACTGTAGCGGCCGCGCGGTTCCAGACTGTAGCTCCTAGAACCGCTCTGCCACTCCGGCCGGCTACAACAAACATCATCGACGTTTTGGAGTAAATAGATCACAAGCTGGAGACTGTTCACCAGCAGCAACAGGTGTTGGAACAGTCTCCCCATCCTACTTAATCATCCCAGAGTCATGTAAAGAGAAATAAAAAAAATAATTCTGTAGTGCTAAAATATATTTCGTTTGTGCTTGTGTAGCAGTGCAGGGGAGAAGAGATTTTTCTCTCTAGCAAATCGGTACACTATTACAACCTTAAATTTCCTCAAACTAGACTGTCGGTTGCAGGGCAGCTCGGGTTCTGAGATGTCAACATTACCTACGAACCAAAGTGGTCAGGGGTTGAGCTGTCCCTACCTTAATGGGCCGATGCAGTGCCTGAGGAGTTGGAGGTAACGATTAGCTCCTGGCACCAGAACGATGACATTACCTGCGCTTCTGACTCAGGTAAATAATTATATCCACACGTTTTCTCTCTCTCTTTGTGGTATCAATACTTCTAGTCAATATAGTTCTCTTCCTTCTTCTACAGCCTATGCGTCTATCTGTTTTACACGTACAACTAATGTATTTTTTCCTACTATAGCCAGTCAACCAGCAGTATCTGGCGACGTGCTGCCTCCACGTGACGCCCAAGTGGGTGCGACATGAATTCCCTGTGGAAAAGCCCATTGTACCCACCGGTGACCAGCTGACCTGCCACCGGCCAGAGAAGCAGTGGCGCCCCAAGTTGCATCGCAACCGGCTTCTCCTCAACTGGGTTCACGTTTTTTCCAAGCCAGGGGTCCAGAGGTTCGCAACATCGACCGCTGCCACCGCCACCATCGCCTTCGGTTATTTCTAGTAGTAATAGTGAGAGTGATACGGCTAGTAGCAGTCGCTTCCCCGTTCTATTACAGGACATCAGATTACAAACACCATCGAAAACTGGACTACACAGTGATCGACAACACGTTTGATGAGCACATCTCGTTTACAAGGTTTGAGAATCCAGCAGGCTAGTACAAGGATGTTACGGGTTTCTTGTTGGCGTGCTGCCCTGTTGTGGAGAGAGAGTTCATCAAATGTATAAATGATCCTCTGTTAAATGTGGAGTAACTCTATGCTGCAAACTCTCGCATCCCCCCCCCCCCCCCCCAAATACGAAAGTGATAATATTCATGGATGTATAACTTTGATAGTATTGATTTCCCCTCCAACTTCAGAACATGCCCAAATTCGGGATGCAGAACGCGGGTATTTTGGTTAATACTTTTAGTCTGCAGAAGAAGACCAAGCCAGATAATGATTACGATGACAATGGTAGAATTATCCAAAAATTTCGTCAGACCCTCTATTTATCAGAATTTGGTCAGTGCAAGCTGCCTGTAAACAAGCAACTAATCTCAGATGAGACTGAAAATCGAAACAACATGTTGGTCAAGGATATGTTAAACTCCTTTACTCCCAACTGAGTAAACTCACGAGTAAAATGAATATTTGCTACCTTTGTCTCAACTACTGTTCCTCAAGTGAGTCATTAGCAAAGTATTATTGATTGCTCTTCGAAGGATGCAGTACGTATTGCCATGCTGACGGAGGAAAAGAGATTCTTATGGTTTAAGAACCACCACCACCACCACCACCACCAGGAGCGATGCCCCTTTGCAATCTATCTGACTTTGAGTGCCTCCTCGCTCCTGTGACATGACAGCCTCACATTCAACCTTAACTGAAAAACACGTACCATATGTGGCATTGTACCAGGTGGTGTGAACCTTTGATTCCTGTCTTAATCAACACAGCTCACATGTTGGTGATAATCTTGTGGTTTGGCTGCTCAGTGAGTTCGAATAACTATCGTGGGAGGTTGATAAGCTTTAGAGCGACGTTGTCCTCATGGTCGAATTGCAGGAGAATAAAGATCTGTACAACAATGCGGTAGACTGCCATATCTGTGGGCTGCATTTAGAGATACAAATGGAAACTCCTTGTAGGGACCACTGTCATCCTACAGTGAAGTTTCGCTGTGAAGTACACACTACGTAGAACCTGAAATATTAATTATCATGACGCATACTCTTTTTTCCCTAATTTGAATGCTCACTTTCTTGTTGAGCACTTGGCTAAATCCGGTATGGAGAAATATCAGGTCAGTGTTCAAATGGTTCATATGGCTCTGAGCACTATGCGACTTAACTTCTAAGGTCATCAGTCGCCTAGAACTCAGAACTAATTAAATCTAACTAACCTAAGGACATCACACACATCCATGCCCGAGGCAGGATTCGAACCTGCGATCAGGTCAGTGCCTTGCCTCACAGTATTGAGAAACATATTAAATTCACCAAACGAATGATGCCAAGAATAATGTTCTATTTCCTTGACTCTTTACGTTTAGTGCAGGTACCACTCCAGAAACTTGTTGAATCTCTACCACTGAAGGATGTGGATATCACCCAAAGTGCATTTCCCGATGACGCAGAGTTTCAAATTGCGACATTGTAAGTCGACAGTGACGTACATTTGCCTGCGGGCATTTTTGAGAAATTCTGGACTGTATGCATGACTACATACGAACTCGACCCTACCTAATATACACATCAAAAAAAGTTTTGCATCATCTCGGTTCTGAGAGTACTGTAACCTGTACAGAAAATTGGAATAGAGATCAACATAAACATCATTTCCGCCCTTTTTATTGCTTATGGAAACCACACATTCCGTGTTGTACCACGATAAAGCAAGATCTTCAGAGATGGTGATTCAGATTGCTGCACACATTGGTACCTCTAATACTCAGTAGCATGACTGTATTCGTCGTGACATACTATCTACAAGTTCATCAAGGCACCGTTGGTCCAGATTGTCCCACTCCTCAACGGCGATTCGGCGTAGATCTCTCAGAGTGGATGGTGGGTCATGTCGTCCAAAAACAGCCCTTTTCAATCTATCCCAGGCATATTCGATAGGGTTCATGTCTGGAGAACATGCTGGTCACCCTAGTCGAGCAATACATTCTGAAAGAAGTCATTCACAAGATGTGCACGATGGGAGAACGAATTGGCATCCATGAAGACGAATGCCTCGCCTGTATGCTGCTGATATAGTTGCACTATCAGTCGGAGGATGGCATTCACGTGTCTTACAGCCGTTACGGCCCCTTCCATGACCACTAGTGGCGAACGTCGGCCCCACATAATGCCACCCCAAAACAACAGGGAACCTCCACCTTGATGCACTCGCTGGACAGTGTGTCTAAGGTATTCAGTCTGACCCGGTTACCTCTAAACACGTCTCCGACGATTGTCTGGTTGAAGGCATATGCGACACTGATCGGTGAAGAGAATGTAATACCAATCCTGAGCGGTCCATTCGGCGCATTGTTGGGTCCGCGCTGCATTAAATAAAGAATATGCTAAAATCTTAAATACTGCTGTGAAACAGCAACTGTGTAAATTTGAAGAGGTTGAAATATCAGCCACCCAGTTTGAAAACAAAGTTTTACTAGCCCTTTCCTAGGTTTCAATATTTTTAAAAGTATCTTCTTCAGAAGGAATGAGCCTTGTTACATCACATGATGGTACATTAGATTAGATGAAGCCGAGCAGCTCTGGTCATATTTAAAACTTACGAAAGAAGAATTATACCAAGCCATGGCTTTAGATAACAGCCAGATTACATATATTGTACTTCATAATGAATGCTCACTAGTAAATGCCCCTCGTCAACATAAACAGTTGGCCTTAGTCTCTGGCATGATGTACACGTAACACATGCAAATATTTTATCCTGTGACTCCTGCCACAATTTTATGGTTACGAGAGCCTCTACCTGTAGGCATTTAATAGTGAGCATTCATTCTGAAGTGCGATGTATGTAATCTGGCTGCTATCTAAAGGCTTGTCTTGGGGTAATTCTTGTTTTGTCACCTAATCTAATACAACACAATGTGACGTAACAAGACCCACTCCTGAAGAAGATCCTTTGTGTTGCAACTGGTTGGCTGATTTTTCAACCTCTAAAGAATATGCATAAAACTATTATTGACTTTGATTTGAACTTAGTGTCGTTACATCCTCACTCTCCAGCAGAGACTGAGTCTTTTCCCAGCCAGTTTTTTCTAGAAGGGGTGGGAACAGAGATGTCGAGGGGTGAGGGATGTAACATCCTCTGGTGGTGGCATTTTGCACTATCTCAGTTGATTCTTGTATCTCAAGGTGAGCACACACAAGGAAATATGCCGATGAGACAACACCTCCAATCTGTAATGGCGTAATTACATAATTAGGACGTGTAGTTGCTAGATGTAAGTTTTGCCCACCAAATAAAAGAGAGATACAGCCCCTGAAAATTGAAGATTATGAATAAACAATATATTATAGTAACTTCTGCAATGTAACTGAATTTCCTGTCGTGGGATCCTTCCGGTCCAGCAAGGATCGAGTCTTTCTCTCGTCAATTTCCAGGTGGGGGAGGAGAGGGAAAGTGAGGGTGGAAAGGGGAGGGATGGATGATTTCCCAGGATGGGGATGGGGTAGTTAATTAATCAGTTTAATCAACTAGTCAATTATTTTGGTATGAAAAGTGTGCTTGTATCAGCAAGGGGGAGGCGGGAGGGTTGGGGATATCACAGAGGTTCAAATGGCTCTGAGCACTATGGGACTTAACTGCTACGGTCATCAGTCCCCTAGAACTTAGAACTACTTAAACCTAACTAACCTAGGGACAGCACACAACACCCAGCCATCACGAGGCAGAGAAAATCCCTGACCCCGCCGGGAATCGAACCCGGGAACCCGGGCGTGGGAAGCGAGAACGCTACCGCACGACCACGAGATGCGGGCGGATATCACAGAGGGGCAAGGAGGAAGGGGTGGGGGCATTTCTCAGAATAATGGATTATCCACAGGGGTTATAAATCAATTAGCTTAAGGGGTGTGGGAGGTGATCATAAAATAAGGAAGTTTGTCCCTGACATATATCTTCCCCTGCATGCATGTAACACGCAGTGTGGGGTGTTACCCCGCCTCAAATCACTACTTCTGTATACTCCTACACCTTTCAGCTTTCCCTTCTTTGCTCAGGACTGGTTTTCCATGTGACCTTTTGATATCCACAAAGCTGTTTCTCTCTTCTGCAAAGGCATCTTTAATTTTTCTGTAGGTGGTATCTATCTTTCCTACAGCGAAGTATGCTTCTAAAGCTGTACATTTGTGCTCCATCCACTTCTGCTTAGCCATTTTGCACTTTCCATCAATCTCATTTTTTAAACATTTCTTGTCAATCTTTGAATGATGCTCCCTTTGAATCTCTCAACAACCTCTGGTTCTTTCAGTTAATCCACGTACCATCCTCTTAATTTCCAACTTTTTTGCAGTTTCTTCAGTTTTAATCTACAGTCAACAAACAATAAATTTTGCCCAGAGTCCACATCTGCCCCTGAAAATGTCTTATAATTTAAAATCTGGTTCCGAAATCTCGGTTATATAGTCAATCTGAAACCTTCTGGTGTGTCCAAGTCTCTTTCATGTATCCAGCCTTCTTTCATGATTCTTAAACCAAGTGTTAGCCATAATTTAATCATGCTCTGTGCAAAATTCTAGCGGGCGGCTTCCTCTTTCATTCCTTTCCACCAGTAGAAGTACACCCACTATTTATCGTTCTCTTCTTTTTGGAACTATCGACTTCCAGTCCCCCCTCACTATCAAATTTTCGTCTCCCTTCACTATCTGAATAATTTCCTTTATTTCATCATACATACCCTGAATCTCTCTATCATCTGCAGAGCTAGATAGCATAAAAATTGTACTACTGTGGTGAGTGTGGACTTTGTGTCTATCTTGGCTCCGATAATGCATTCACTATATTGTTCATAGTAGCTTACTTGCATTCCTATTTCCTTAGTCATCATTAAACCTACTCTAGACTACCCTATTTGATTTTGTAATTAGAAATCTGTATTCCTCTGACCAGAGGTACCTGTACTCCTGTTCCCCCTTACTTCGAATTTCACTAATTCCCATTGTTTTTATTTTGCGTCATCAGCCTTCTGACTGGTTTGACGCGGCCCACCATTAAGTCGTCTCCTGTTCCAGGCTCTTCATCTCAAAGTAGCACGCAACCTACGTCCTTAATTATTTGCTGGATGTATTCCAATTTCTGTCTTCCTATACAGTTATCGCACTTTACAGCTCCCACTATTACCAAATAAGTCAATCCTTGATGTCTTAACATATATCTTATCATCCTGTCCCTTATCCTTGTCACTGTTTTCCATATACTCCTTTCCTCTTGGATTCTGTGCAGAACCTCCACATTCCCTTATCAGTCCATCTATTTGTCGACATAAAGGTAGCATCACATCTCAGATGATTCGATTCTCTTCTGTTCCGGTTTTCCCTTAGTCCATCTTCACTACCATACAATTCTGTGCTCCAGGCGTACATTTTCAGAAATCCCTTCCTCAAATTAAGACTTATGTTTGATACTAGTAGACTTCTCCTGGCCAGGAACGCCCTTTTCGCTAGTACTAGTCTGCAATTAATGACCTCCTTACTCTGTCCGTCACTGATTATTTTGTTGCCTAGGTGGCAGAATTCCTTAACTTCATCTGCTTCGTGACCATCAATCCTGTTGGTATTTCTCGCAATTCTCATTTCTGCTACTTTTCATTACTTTAGTCTTTCTTCGATTTACTCTCAGTCCATATTCTATACCCATTAGACTCTCCATTCCATTCAGCAGATCAGGCAGTTCTTCTTCACTTTCACTCAGGATACCAATGTCATCAGCGAATCGTTCATTGATATCCTCTCACCTTGAGTTTTAATTCCACTTCTGAAACTTTCTTTTATTTCTGTCATTGTTTCTTCGATGTACAGATTGAACAGTAGGGGCGAAATGCTACATCCTTGTCTTACCCTTCTTTGAATCTGGGCATTTCGTTCTTCGTCTTCCCATCTTATTGTTCACTCTTGGTTCCTGTACGTATTGCACATTACCCGCCTTTCCCTATAACTTACCTCTATTTTTCTCACAATTTCGACTATCATGCACCATATAACATTGTCGAAGGCTTTTACAGGTGGGGCTATGAACACGTCTTGATTTTTCTTCAGTCTTGTCTCCATTATAAACAGCAACGTCAGAATTACCTCTCTGATGCCTTTACCTTTCCTAAAGCCAAACTGATCATTATCTAACATATCCTCAATTTTTTTCCATTCTTCTTTATGTTACTCTTGTAAGCAACTTGGATTCATGAGCTGTTAACCTGATTAGGCGATAATTCCCGCACTTGTCGGTTCTTGCAGTCTTCGGAATTGTGTGAATGATATTTTTTCGAAAGTTGGATGGTATGTCGCCAGACTCATGCATTCTACACACCAATTTGAACGGTCGTTTTGTTGCAAATTCTTCCAATGATATTAGAAATTCTGGTGGAATTTTATCACTCCCTTCTGTCTTATTTGATCATAAGTTCAAAATGGTTCAAATGGCTCTGAGCACTATGGGACTTAACATCCGTGGTCATCAGTCCCCTAGAATGTTATAACTACTTAAACCTAACTAACCTAAGGACATCACACACATCCATGCCCGAGGCAGGACGAAGCTGCGACCGTAGCGGTCACGCGGTTCCAGACTGAAGCGCCTAGAACCGCACGGTCACAACGGCCGGCTGATCATAAGTCCTCCAAAGTTCTCTTAAATTCTGATTCTAATATTGGATCCTCTATTCCTTCTAAATCGACTCCTGTTTCTTCGTATATAACATCAGACATATCTTGCCCATCATACAGGCCTTCAGTGTACTCCTTCCCCCCATTCGCTCTTTCCGCTGCATTTAACAGTGGAATTCCGTTTGTACTCTTAACTTTACCACTTTTGCTTTTAATTTCGCCGAAGGTTATTTGGAATTTTCAGTACGCTGAGTCAGTCCTTCGACAGTCATTTCTTTTTCTATTTCTTCACATTTTTCATGAGCCTTTTCTCCTTGCCTACCCTGCACTTTTTATTTATTTCATTCATAAGTAAATTGTATTTCTGTATTACTGAATTTCCCAGAACATTTTGTACTTTCTTCTTTCATCGATCATCTGAAGTATTTCTTCTGTCACCCATGGTGGTTTCTTCACAGTTACCTTCTTTGTACCTGTGTTTTTCTTTACAGCTTCTATGAGTGTCCTTTTTAGAAATGTGCATTCCTCTTCAACTGTACTGTCTACTGGGCTATTCCTTATTGCTTTATTATAGCTTTGGAAAACTTCAAGCACGTCTCGTCATCCCTTAGTACTTCTAGGTCCCACTTCCTTGCATAGTGATTCTTCCTGACTATTCTTTTGAACTTCAGCCCACCCTTCATCACTACTACATAGTGATCTGATTTTGTATCTGCTCCTGCGTACGCCTTACAATCCAGTATCTGATTTCTGAATCTCTGTCTGACTATGTCTAATCTACTATAACTGAAATCTTCCCGTATCATCGGGTCTTTACCAAGTGTACCTCCTCCTCATGTGATTCTTGAACAGAGTATTCGCCATTAGAAGCTGAAATTTATTACAGAACTCAATTAGTCTTTCTACCCTCTAATTCCTTGTCCTAAGCCCAAATCTCCTGTAATCTTTTCTTCTACTCCTTCCCTCACAACTGCATTCCAGTCCCCCTTGACTATTAGATTTTCATCTCCCATTATGTACTGTACTACACTGTCAGTATCCTCACATACTTTCTCAATCTCTTCGTCTTCAGTGAGCGATGTTGTCATGTATAACTGAGCTATCGTTGACGGTGTTGGTTGCCTATAGATTCTGACAAGAACTCTATACTAACTGTTCACTGTAACATGCTCTTTGCTCTCCCTTTCTACTCATAACGAATGCTACTTCCGTTATATCATTTTCTGCTACTGTTGACATGACCCTATACCAATTTGACCAGAATTTCTCGTCTTCTTTCCGTTTCACTTCACTGATTCCTAGTATATCTAGACTGAGTGTTTGCATTTCCCTTTTCAGATTTTCTAGCTTCCGTACCTCATTCAAGCTTCTGACATTCCGTCGTAGAACGTGTTGCTTTCGTTCATTATTCAACCTTTTGTCATTGTCGCCTCCCCCTTTGCAGTCCCTTTCTGGAGATCTGAATAGGGGACTATTCCGGAATTTTTTACCAAAGGAGAGATCATCAAGAGACTTTTTTAATTACAGGCCACATGTGCTGTGGATACAGGTAGTGTTTCTTTAATGCAGTGGTTTCCATTGCCTTCTGCATCCTCATGCCGTTGATCATTGCTGGTTCTTTCGCCTTTAGGTTCTGTTTCCCGCCCCAAAGACAAGAGAGTGCCCGGAATATCTGTCTTCTTCCCCGCCCTCTTTGACAAGGGCGTTGGCAGAATGAGAGTTATTTCTTATGCCGGAAGTCTTCGCCTACCAGTACCCATTATATCTAGCTTTAAACAGTCCATTTCTCATTTTAAATTTTCTAACCTGCTACCTAATTACAAGATCTGGCTTTCCACGCTCCGATCCGCGGAACGCCAGTTTTGTTTCTTCTGGTGATGACATCATCCTGAGAAGTCCCCACATGGAATTCCGAATGGCGAACTGTTTTACCTCCGGAATATTTTACCTGAGAGGATGCCATCATTATTTAAACACACATGCCCTCCGAAAAAATTACGGCTGTAGTTTCTCTTTGCTTTCAGACGTTCGCAGTACCGGCACAGCAGGGACGTTTTGGTTGATGTTACAAGGCCAGATCAGTCAGTCGTCCAGACTGTTGCCACTGTTATTACTGAAAAGGCTGAAAGAAGGTATGTTCTCCAGTTACGACACATATATCTTCTCTTACTTGCAAAATATCTGTTGTACTCATTTAACCATTATCTCTGTTCCTTCTTGCAATTCTTCTAGTGGAGACGATAGGAGAATTTTAATTTTGGCTTTCATTTCCTGTAGTTAACAACTGTTAAAGCATTGCGTGTTTTCTTAGGTATACGTAGCCAACTCTTCCCCATATTCTAGCGGAAGTTTCGTATAGAGCCTTATGGTTACCACTTTATCCACCTAATGGACGTAAAATGTAATTATTACATCGACTTTAAACTCTACAAAACGGTTTTTCTGTTAGATGCACAACGTGCAGTCGACCACATTTTAATACATGTAATCATCCTTTCTAAGCATATAAAAATGAGAATCGAATTCTAAGCAAATACAAGTGGGAATCGAGTTTTATAAATAGATTTGTTGTATATCTTCCAATGTAGTAGCTGTCCTCAGATTCATCATTTTCTGATAGTAATCCAAATTACGGCCACTTTGCATTGGTATTTACAATAAATACTGATTCCCTGATATGTCTCGATTTTTCCATGTACTGTATTTAAAGTAATTTGTAATACTTGCTAGTTCATTTGCAACAGCAGATTATATTCAAGCAGCCTGTACTCTTAGATCATAGCAACTGTTTTATAAACTGTTATACCTCAGTTTGTGTTTTTTGACTTCAACTTGTTCCATTTCCAATTTTCTTTTGCATACATGTAACACATTAACTGCACTTAAAGGAATAATTTCTGTAATAGGGAACAGTTTAAGTATGTTTGATACACTGGCTCTTTTTCTTAATATCTGTGAAATAATACAATTCATTGCAACAAATCCTAATTTGGCAATATCTATATTAGACTGTGTTGTGGAGAAATCTTTGATCTGGGCATCACCTTCAACAAAAAACGTATATACAATATTTATATTGTTTTTGTTGGAACATGTGTTAAGAATTTCCACATAGTTTACAGGTAAATAATTAAAAGTATAAGCAGGCAAAATGTAGTTTACAATTTTTTCTTAATCTTGTTTGTTCAGAATGTTTACTTGTACACCAGTCACAGTACACAAACTATAAAACACTGTTAAATACAACACAGCAACTTTTCTGTAAGCTATGCAACAGATTATACCACACAGAATAAATTAGCACGCAGTGTAGTGGACCATGTATCAAATACTATTTGTTGGCTTAGAATAGCACAGGGTCAAGCACATGACTCATTCTGTAGTTGTACATCGTTAAATTGTAGTTTTCATTCCGGTAGCACCACGTTCTTTAGCCAAGGAAGACAAACATTTCTCATAGATGCATATCAGTGCATTTTGTAACATAAGTAACATGTTTACCGTACGTTTGTTGATTCCTAGTCTTATAATATGGGATTACCCAGAGCCTCTTGATAAAAAGCTTCCTAATCAGTACTCTGCTTCACACAAAGTATTCTAACGTTGCCATCAGGAGGCATTTCAGCCTGCTGCCAAATGTTTCCGGTCTGCATTAATTCTGATCTCTATCGTTGTTTTGTAACATATTTATTTTCATTCGTTGTTGGTTGGACGTTTTGATGATTCAATAAATCACTTTTTAAGCACCTCAGAATCCAAATATAAAAGTGGCACGGCCTCTGCAAGATAACCACTGCAGAATATAGCCGCTGTGTGGGAGGACAGTAATACCGCGAAGGCCGGTGCTCCACCTGAAGGCGTATTAGGGAGAAAACGCAAGAGTTAGGCTGCCCAGGACGTCGCCTCAATCCTGGGGACCGAGGAAGATGAAGACGACCGGTTGCTGGAGAAGAGCAACTCGACACGCTTACATGGAATCAGCAGCATACGCTAGCAAATAATGCTGTCGGGTGGTGAGATGAAGTGGTTTACTCTCCCACCCCCTCCATCCCCCCATCCATTTCTACTTAGTTATTGAGTTATGTCTATGGCCAATCATGTCAAAGTAAACCTGAGACTACATTTGCATTGTTGATAACAATAAACATAAAAATGTTCCTATGTGTCTATAATTTAGAATCCCAGAACCTATTTCATTTTGTTATATTTTGGCGTCCATTGTGAGATGACCTTATTTTCACATCCCTAAATCAATCCGGACTCATTCACTAGGTTTTGGCGCCCAGTGTGGGACCATTTACAGATCAGTTCCATCAGTCTGCTCAATTCTATACAATAAGCATTTTAAGAAAGTGCTTAGGATAGGGAAGAAGCAGTGTGTCCCAGACAAAGAAAAAAAGGACATAACTTGCAACATGTTGAGCTGCACTCTTCCAATACAACGTCAGAGAATGAGCTGAAGGTCCACTTCATCCTTGATACTGCAGACGCTGTTAGAAAGACCAGGATTTCGCAGTTGTCGGTATCATACAGGGTGCCCTGTGACGTCCCAAACCATCTTGCCAGGTGTATAACCACTACGTAGGTGGAAATGCACTCTCCAACACACGGACGGTTTGTGTGACTCCTTCTACTTCTGCGTCAGAAACTGAAACTTTTGCCAATTGGCAGACCACTTGCAGTATTCTGTTCACATTGTACTCCAGGGCGACTTCGTTTCGATGTTAGCTGCATCCTGTGCAAAACGAATACGTGGGTGTACAAACTGGAGGAAAAAAAATATGGACTAAGGGTTGTTGGCAACTTGGTCCATCTAGCAAGGAATGAGAAAAAGTTCCAGAAAATAGCGGATGTTATTGAAGCTAAAGGAAACAGCTATGGAATGAACACGAATACAAAGGAGAAAGGCCGGCCGAAGTGGCCGTGCGGTTAAAGGCGCTGCAGTCTGGAACCGCAAGACCGCTACGGTCGCAGGTTCGAATCCTGCCTCGGGCATGGATGTTTGTGATGTCCTTAGGTTAGTGAGGTTTAACTAGTTCTAAGTTCTAGGGGACTAATGACCTCAGCAGTTGAGTCCCATAGTGCTCAGAGCCATTTGAACCATTTTGAACAAAGGAGAAATGGGTCGAAGAAGAGAAAAATGAAAGGGTAAAGACTCTAGAAAAACTAGAGCATGCACAAATCTTTATCTCGGAAGCATAATAGAGAGCCACTGCAACTGCATGACGAATTGCGGTGAAGACAGACGCATTTTATAAGAAGAAAAGCTTCGTTCTTTTCATAAATATGGACAAAGAATTGAAGAAAAGACTTATGAAGTATTTTCTATGGCGTCTCCTCCCGTATGGTGCTGAAAACTAGATAATGAGGAAGAAAGATAGAGAGAGGGTACAGGCTTTTGACGTATGAACGTGGTGGAGGATGGAAGGAATAAGTTGGGTGGTTAGGTTGAAGAATAAGGTGTTACTGAGAAGAATGGGAAAGCGGAGACAACTACTAAATGGGATTAAAAGAAAGAAAACAAACAAGATACACCGAATTTTAAGAAAGAATGAAATGATCATACACACACCAAAAAAAGTTTCGCATCACCTCGGTTCCGAGAGTTCCGGAACCTATGCAGAAAATTGGAATAGAGATCAACATAAACATCATTTCCACCCTTTTTATTGCTCATGAAAACCACACATGGCATATAATTGCGTAGGCTTCCGCGGCCAAAGTCAGTCGACATAAAAGTTTTCTGGGTTTGGTACCGCGTCATAACCTAAAAACTGCTGCTGCTACAGAAAAACCAACGTTTCGGCCACGATTGCAGCGGCCTTCTTCCGGGCCAGATTGCTGTACACACCGGTACCTCTAATACACAGTAGCACGTCCTCTTGCATTGATGCATGCATGTATTCGTCGTGGTATACTATCCACAAGTTCATCAAGGCACTGTTGGTCCATATTGTCCCACTCCTCAACAGCAATTCGGTGTAGATACCTCAGAGTGGTTGGTGGGTCATGTCGTCCAAAAACAGCCCTTTCCAATCTATCCCAGACATGTTCGGTAAGGTTCATGTCTGGAGAACATGCTGGCCACTCTAGTCTAGCGATGTCGTTATCCTGAAGGAAGTCATTCACAAGATGTGCTCAGTGGGAGCACGAATTGTCGTCCATGAAGACGAATGCCTCGCCAATATGCTGCCGATATGGTTGCACTTTCGGTCGGAGGATAACATTCACGTAACGTACAGAAATTACGGCGCCTTCCACGACCACCAGCGGCGTACGTCCGCCCCACATAATGCCACCTAAAAACAGTGGGGAACCTCTACCTTGCTGCACACGCTGGACAGCGTGTCTAAGGTGTTCGGTCTGACCGAGTTGCCTCCAAACACGTCTTCGACTATTGTCTGGTTGAAGGCATATGCGACACTCATCGGTGAAGGGAACGTGATGCTAATCCTGAGCGGTCCATTCGGCACGTTGTTGGGCCTATCTGTACCGAAAAGCGGTGACAGTTCATTTATATATTGAATATGGGGCGTTTTTAATAGATTAATATCTATTGAAGTTGCCAAATAAGACCAGTTACATTCCTGCCAAAATACATTCTTATACAAAAAAGACTCACCACGAAGTAATCTTCTAAATGGGACAGACATCGCTAATCGTGATGTACATATACTGACAAAAAATAAAAAATAGACGATTTTTCGAGTGAAAGAGCTTTACATACTGAGAAAGGTGTTGATTCACCTCTGACGCTAATGCGAGCAGTTATTCGACTTGCCATTAAGTGATAGCGTTCTTGGATATCCTCCTGAGGGATATCGTGCCAAATTCTGTCCAATTGGCGCTTTAGATGGTCAGAATCCCGAGCTGGTTCAAGGGCCTTGCCCACAATGACCCAAAAGTTCCAATTTGGTGAGAGATCCGACAACGTGGCCAAGGTAGGGTTTGGCCAGCACAATGGAATCATCTGGCTGAAGTGTAAGCCCAGGATGGTTTGCCATGAATTCCAACAGAATGGGGCATAGAATATCGTTGACGTTCCGTTGTGGTGTTACGGTGCCACGGATGACAACCACAGGGGTCCTGCTATGAAAAGAAATGGTACCTCAGATTATCACATCTGGCTGTCGGTTCATTGACTGAGGCAGAATATATTAAATGAGTCTAGCTTCGAAATGTGCCCCATGACCAGCGAAGCCGTGTCTGGAGACACCAAGAACAACGGTGGATTACCATCCCGACTGTCACCCGTCATACAATCGACTGCCACATGTCATGTTCTGGGTTGCCATTTCATTTCACTATAGAACCCATTTGGTTGCCATCCACGGCACTCTTACAGTAAAGCCGTACGTGGACGATACGCTATGCTCCATTTTGTTTCACTCCATGGGAAGTCATCCAACGCTTGCATTTCATCTAGATGATGCACTTCCATACACCGCGAGAGTTTCTACTGCTTGTGTTCGTGATTGCCAGGCGCTACCGTTGTGAGCAAGGTCACTGGATCTCTCCCCAGTTGTGACCGTTTGGAACATTATGGACAAGGCCTTCCAACCAACTCGGGATTTTGACGATCTAACGCGTCAGTTAGACAGAATATGGAAAGATATTCCTCATGAGAACATCCAACAACTCTGTCAATCAGTGTCAAGCTGCGTAACATCTTGGATGAGGGCCAGACGTGCATCAACTCGTTGCTGACTTGCTCAGTTTGTGACGGTCTTTCACTTGAAATAATCATCCAACTTTTTAAAACTGTAATCATCTGTTTGTCCTTACAAGAACATCACATCTGCCGATTTCCAACCTATTCAGGTAATTACTTCGTGTTGTGCCTTTTTTCGTCTTTGTGTGTAGTAAATGATTAAATTTGTGAGTTTTCTTGCTGGATCATCATGACACTGCAGTCGCAAGTGGGAGGAGTAGGTTAAGCTCCCTATCTAGCCATACATTTACAGATTTACCGCAGTTTCTCTCAACCACTCACATTAAACGCCAGTATTGTAAGTCTGAAAAGGGGACGACTGATTTTCTCTTTCCTCGTACACCATTCCGAGCTTGTGAGTCACCTCTAATGAACTCGTGTCGACGGGGTGTTTAGTCCTAATCTTCCTCTTTTTCTCTAAAAGGGTTAGACTTCATTTCTCCATCAGGACTAAAACTTTATTTTTGCAGAAACAGTTTTCTCGACGATGATGCACACAGACCCTGGGGGAGAGGTTAAAGCTGAAGGACACAGACTGCTGCTGCTGCTGCTGCCGCTGCGCTGGATCATCCCTCACGGAGCCCCGCCGCTGCGGCGGAAGTGCGTGGGAACGGCAGCCGCGAGGTCGCAGGCCAGCTCACGCCTCTGCGTGCCGGCGCGCCACCAAACGCACCACTGTCGCCACACGGCCGCGTCGCGTTATCCGAATACGGAGCAGCTCTGTTTGGGCATCTGCCTCTTAGTGGCGTGAAAGCGTGCTAGTTTGAATGGAACAATGGTACCATAGGTAAAATGGCTTATGGAGCTCTTTGTGTGTCTTACTAAGCGACGTAAAATGGACCACATACAGGCGCCACAAGGTTTGGCACTTGTCCTGATTGGCCACGGGCCATTTCTCAGTTATTTATTCAGAATAAAATGGAGAACGAAAGATATATAGTGATATGGACTTCATTAGAGCCGATGTCAAAGATATCGTCACAGATATCGGTGTCTACATCGTCTACGAAGGGAATAATATGTGGATGTCCCCTTCCCAACGTATGTATTACGACAGTGTTCACTAACGGTAATATTTATTTGGTGCTGACCAACTAAATTTCACAAAACCCTTCATCTACATGATTTCTCAGCAATTCACACTTAAGTGCCTGTAGACAGTTCACCCAAATCGTTCACATTATTTTTCTGCCGTACCGGTTTCCAGCAGCACGCAGGAAAAACGAACACTTAAATTTTTCCGTGCCAGCCATGATCTCTCTGATTTTATTAGAATGATCATTTCTCTCTATGTAGACTGGTCTCAACAAAATTTTCTCATTCGGAGGAGTACGTTGGAGACTGAAGTTTCGTGACAAGATCTTTTCGCTACGAAATACAATTTTGTTTTAATGATTGCCGCCCTGTCTCTCGTATCATGTCCTGACACTTCCTCTCCGATTTCATCATAAAAAAAAACGAGTTGGCCTTCTTTGAACTCCGCCAGTCATATCTGGTAAAGACCGCATACTGCATGGAACCACCCTAGCAGAGTGTGGACAAGCGCAATGTAGCCAGAGACTTTAAGTAGAGCTGTTACATCTTCTCAGTGTTTGGACAATAGAATGCTGTCTTTAATTTGCCTTCCCTGCAACATTACCTATGTGACTGTTTCAGTTTAAGTAGCTCGTAACTGTTATTCCTAGGTATTTAGTTGAATTGAGAGCATTTAGTTTTCTGTGATTTATTATGAAACTGAAATTTAGTACATTCTTTTTAGTACTCATGTGGATGACATTAAATTTTTCATTATTTAAGGTCAACTGTCACTTTTACCCTATATGGATATCTAAATCGTTTTGCAATTGGTTTTGATCTGCTGATGACTTTGCTAGATGGTAAAAGAAAGCTTCACTTCCAAACAATCTAAGATGGCTGCTAATATTGTCTCCTAAATCATTTATAAAAGTTAGAAACAGTAGAGGGCCTGTAACACGTCCTTGGACAATGTCAGATATCACTTCTGTTTTATTCGATGACTTTCCGTCTGTTAGTATAAGGGCTACTAGAGCACTACAAGCTGTGACCTTTATGATAGGAAATCATGAATTCAGTCACACAACTGACACGATACTCCATAGACGTGCAATTCGATTAGAAGCAGCTTTTGAGCAGCGACACGAAAACGATTTTGGAGATCAAAAAATATGAATTCAATTTGAGATTCCTTGTCGATAGTATTCTTTACTTCGCGAGAGTGAAGACCTAGTTGTGTTTCACAAGAAAGACATTTTCAGAATCTGTGATGACTGTGAGTCAACGGGTCATTTTCCCCATGTAATTCATAATATTCGAACACAAATCCAACTTTTCCAAAATCCAACTTTTGCTGTGCCCAAAATTATCTCTGGAGTTAAGTAAGGTGTTAAGTAGAATGGAGTTTTCACTTACTCAGTACAGTTACCGGATCAGGAATAAATAGACAAAAACCGAAAGTTTTGATAAGCAAATAGTAAAAACAGTCGTAAGTTTGGCAGAAACGCGTGTATTTTATTTCTTATTTTCTGTGATTTGTACGGACACATCGTCTAAAGGTTAAGCAGGTTCTACGTGGGCCTCAGAATCGTGAAACAACGTGTTGCATAAAAATATGTACATGAGTTGAGGAACACAGCAAAGACAACAATAAATTCAAATCAAACCCTAAGTAACCGCACCATCGATCTGAAATATTCTAAAAGCACGTATGACAGTAAGTTCCAGCTACGTAGTGTAGCATTCTACCCGGAAGCGACTGCCCCTGGCAATTTTTCTAAAAATTAGGTCACGCTACTAGGGGATATGTGGCAACGTAGGCTACAGTAATCTAACAGCATATCCACAATGGAAATCAGCCTCACAAGGGCCCCAATGTAATATAACAGTCTTAAATAATACAAAATACCAAAAATTGGGCAAAACAGCGTACACATAAATCCATATCGAAACTCCTCAGAAGTCCTTGGCACAGTCGATAACTTTTCGAAAATCCGATGACTGGCCTGTAAACCTACCACTGAACACAGTTCCACAGTGGCTAGGATGTTGCAGGTATGGGTAGCTTTAAGGATATTGACATCATCGTTTCTAGTGAAACCTGAATCGTGGAACTCGAAAACAGTTAGGCACGACCAGCCCGGTCATAGGTGAGGCTGGCTGGCTGACCGGCTGAGAGCTGAGCGTGAAGCGACAGGGACGCCCGGGTCCAAACCGTGGACCTACGTCTGGCTGGTGGCATCTGACAAAGTGACTAGGAGAGCCTCGCTTCGCCCCTCGGTCTATCAATGCTGTGACTGGGCTCCGTGGCAGGCGATCCTCTCAGGATGACACAGGAGCGGTAGGAGCATTACGGTCGAAGTCAGAACAGCAGCAGACGCTGGCTCGATGCCTGACCGATTAGATCACTGTCCTGTCTGCTTGGCTAGTATTTATGCGAGCGGAAACATATTTTGTTGTGGCATGGCTGCTGAAAACGTCACATACGTGTCATAACGAAATGTCCCTGGTTTCGGTAACCTGCTGGTCACCAAGCGACAGGAAGACAGGTAGACTGCGATGTGTAACGGAAACCGTGGGACAATGCCGTGCCAGAATATTATAGCAAGTGGCTGCCTGGCAGCAATGAGCTCCTATTCGTTAGGTTTGCGCCGTTACAATGTATATGTTCTGTAATTCGTTGTTTTTGTGGTTATTGTTGTTTTTGTTGTTGCTGCTGCTGTGGTCTTCTGTCCAGGCACCGGTTTGATGCAGCTGTCTGCACTAGTCTCTTCATTCCTGCATAACTATTGCAACCTGTGTCTGTTATA
Source organism: Schistocerca serialis cubense (assembly GCF_023864345.2). Lineage (NCBI taxonomy): Eukaryota > Metazoa > Arthropoda > Insecta > Orthoptera > Acrididae > Schistocerca > Schistocerca serialis. The sequence goes on along the minus strand of NC_064641.1, from coordinate 455,684,377 downwards.
TCGGAACCAAGGTAGCCCCTGGGGGCCGGCAACCCATATAACACCACAGAGGACGAGGTTGTCTATGCCCAGAGGCATACCCAAATGCACCATGGTAAACACCAGCTATTTACACACAAGATAATGGAGACAGACATTCCGAGCACTACTTTCTGCAGGGAGAGCTCGAGCCATGGCCTGCAGGAAGTATCACTACGCCGAAATCTGATTGGCTGGAGACAGCTATTTAGGGGCTAGAACGACGCCCGAAGTTCAGTTCACACCAGATGCCGACCTCTCTACTGCACCCGTCGAAGATTACGTCTTCATCTCGGAACTGGACTGTTACTAGTGTATGAGTGTGTTACCACGAACCTTTGTGGAAAAAAAAGCGAACTTTTGTTTGCCTCAATTAGAAGACTTTTTTTTCGTTATTGTTACATTTCGTTTGTATGTTCAGTTATCAACCTTATGAACTTACATCAATAAAAGTTGTGTTGTAAAAAATTGCGAACTGTCAGTGAAAACACAAGTGGTGACGAGTTGGTGCCTTCGTGTGTCTTCCTCATGGCGGAAGTTGTTCTTTAGGAGCTGGTCCAAAGTGTGCATGACTTACTACAAGGTCATCAACAGTTTTGCAAGAACTCTCAGGATACGCAGGAACGTTTATTCGCGGAAGTCTTGCAAAAACGTCCGGTTCCGCCGCCCCCGCCGTTTCCCGCTTTCAACGAGGATGCTGAAGACTGGGAAACGTACGAGAAGTGGCTCCACCATGTTGTCCACGAGGCTACTCGTCGTTCCTACTTTTTGTCCTTGGAACAGTCCAAAGTGTATGTTCCCTTGACGCAACTCCAACCTCGACCTCCGGATTCTTTGACTTTCTCCCAGATTTGTGAGGTTCTCGCAGCTTACTATGGACGACGGTTCCACGTGTTGGCTGCCCGAATTTTACCAGTGTCGCAAGAACGCTGGCCAATCCTATCGCCAGTGGGCAGCGTAACTGCAAGGTCTCAGCCGGAAATGTCACTTCGACACACGAGTCTCCAAAGAATCCTACGCGGACGAGATGGTCCGCGACCACCTCATCCAGGACACCCCTGACACGGCTTTCCGGCGCGACGCCCTCAGACTCGACGATCCTACTCTGGACCAGATCATTGATCTAGCATTCAAGTAAGAAGTCTCTACGGCGGCCGATATGCGTTTGGAAACCTGAGCAAAAGTGTCGGCCCTCCGCGACCACGACGTCTCGGAGCCTGTCACGTCACTGGCGGAGGTCGAAGACGTTGCCGCCGTCCGTTCCGATGACCGGCGCTGGCCATCCTGTTCTGCACAGATTCGACAGCGCAGCCGCCCTGTCCAGGAATTTGCGTCCTCGGACTACTCTACGGGTCCGGCGCAGACCGTCGGTGCAAGGAGGCCCCGCGCCCTCACCAGCGCCGCCAGCCTCTCTGGCTGCCGTCCTGCCCGGGATGCTTTAAGAACCATGCACGGGAAGATTACCCTGACAAGCGGGCATATTATGCAGTGTGTACCCGTAACGGACATGTCAGCTCGGTCTGCTGATCTCGGCAGCCCCCTCCTCTTAAGGCCGATGACCGTCGGGGGCCTATACCCATGGGTGTCAACCAGGTGCAGTCTTCGGAATCTTCCAAGCTGATGATCGACGTTCAGGTCAACGGTCAGCCGCTGCAGATGCAGGTGGATACTGGAGTAGCGGTCTCACTAATCAACTATTCCTCTTACGCGAAGAGTGGAGCACCCCCCTGGCGTTCACACCCCTCGGCGCCACCTTACTTTTAATAAGCAAGCGATCGCCCTCTTGAGTCCATTCACGGCTTCCGTCTTACATAAATCGGTTAGCCGGGAAGTTACCTTCCTTGTGGTCAACAATACGGCCATGGCAGATCTGTTCGGGTTGGATGCCTTCTGGGCTTTTGGCTTCGCCATCGACGACTATGTTCATCTGGTGTCTTCCCAGGTTCCGTTCCCGGCCGTCGATACCTTGTGCTCAGAATTCCAGGACCTCTTCTCGCCAGGCATCGGCTATGCTCAAGTTTTCATGCATCGCTCCAGCTGAAACCGTCTGCCTGCTTGAAGTACTTCCGGGCCCTTCATCAGCCTCTTCAACAAGAAATAGACTGTCTCACCGTGGAGGGAGTCTTCACTCCGGTCCGTTACAGTCCGTGGGCAACACCGTTTGTCGTCCTCAAGAGACCAGATAGGCGTCTTCGAGTTTGTGGTGACTTCAAGGCTATGCTAAACCCTCAGCTACAGGTTGAAGACTATCCCCTCCTGCGTCATGAGGACCTGTTCTCCAAGCTCGCAGGGGGACAATTTTTTTTCAAAGATCGATCTTGCCGAGGCCTACCTCCAAATACCTTTAGGTGAGCCTTCTACTCACTTGGCCGTCGTCAACACCCCATTTGGCCTGTTCCGGTTGAACCATCTCATGTATGGCATCGCTAGTGCACCAGCCATCTTCCAGCGTTACTTAGAACAGCTCTTGCTGGATGTGCCAGGTTGTGTAAACTAACTCGATGACATCGTCATCACTGTCCGTACAGCAGATGAACATCTCAATCATCTGCGACAATTGTTCTTGTGGCTACGGACTGTGGGCTTAAAATGCAACTTTGCTAAATGCTCGTTTTCTCAACCTGCTGTTTCCTACCTGGGTCACATAATTATCTGTGATGGCATATCGCCTACCTCCTCCCACATCGCCGCTATAACGGCACTTTCTCGTCCGCGCGATGTCCACCAGTTGCGGTCTTTCCTGGATAAAATTGCTTATATCGAAAGTTCATTCCCTCCGCCGCCCACATTGCCCCCCTCCCCCCATCACCTATGCCGAAAGAACGTGCTTTTTCATTGGTCCCCGGCTTGTGAGTCCGCTTTCCAAAACTTAAAGTGGAGGTTGCATCCTGCGTAGTGTCCCATGCCGTATAACCTCTCTCTTCCTCTCCTCTTGGCTATGGATGTCACAGACTATGGTGTTGGAGCTGACCTTTCGCATCGTCTACCCGATGGTTTGGAACGCCCGGTGGTGTACATATCTAAATCCCTTACCGAGGCCCAATGCAATTATTCTCAAACTGAGAAGGAGGCACTAGCCATCGTATTTGCCTGTACCAAATTCCTCCCATACCTTTACAGTAGGTCTTTTCGCTTAATCACTGATCATAAGCCCCTCGTGACCTTATTTTCTCCGTCAGTTCAGTTACCCACGAAGACTTCTCACCACCTGCATCGATGGGCACTATTCCTTTCACGTTTTAGGTACACGATCCATTTCCGGCCCAGCTACCAGCATGCCAACTCCGATGCCTTGTCGTGGCTGCTCTCTGGCAAGGATTCGTCATTCGATTCGTTGGACCTCCTAATTTTTCATGTCGATGACTACATACAGGATGCTTTGGCTGCATTCCCAGTCACAACTGAGAGGGTGGCCGCAGCAACGACCGCCGATCCGCTCCTCCAGCTGGTGCGGCGCTATGTTGCACAAACATAACGATATGTTGCACAAACAGCAAAACTCATGTTCTGCTTTCAGTGGCTTATTTCCTAAATAAATAGCCCAAGTTTTGTGTGATTTAATTCGACTATGTTCTATTACACTTGCTTTACCTTTGTTGATATACTTCTTACAACCTTTTCTCAAGACACTACCCATTCTATTCAGGTGCTCTTCCAAGAGCTTTGCTGTCTCTGATATAATTACATCAGCGAGCTCCAAAGTTCTTCTTTTTTTTTTCTTTGAAATTTAATTTTTTTTCCAAATGTCTCCCTGATTTCTTTTACAACTTACTCAATTAATTGACTGTGTAATATTTGGGATAAGCTACAATCCTTTCTCACATCATCTCAGCTACAACTTCCTTTCCATGTCTTTTGACTCTCATAACAGCAGTCAGGTTTCTGTACAATTCATAGATAACCATTCACTCAATATTGTGGAAACTTCCTTTCTTTCGAATTTCAGACAATGCAGTCTAGTGAGCATTGTGAAAAGCTTTTGCTAAATTTACAACTGTCTTAATCCTAGATTTGCATTTCCTCAACCTAACTCCTAAGATAAATTATAGGGTCAGTATTCACTTGCATGTTCCTATACTGTTATGCTACTGAAACTGATCTTTCCTGAGCATAGATTCTATCAGTTTTTCCTTTCTTATTTGAATAATTCAATAATTCAAATAATTTTTCAATCACAACTTACTTAACTGACAATAATTCATATTAAATTAGAATTATTACAGACTGCTTGAAGTCTGAATGTACTTTGCCTGTCTCATATATCTTGCAAGCTAGTTGAATAATTTTGTCATAGCTGTCTCTTCCTAGGTTTTCAATAATTACTCAAGGTACTATATTTCAACTTATATCTTCGAGTGGTCTGTCTAATTCTTCCCAAAGTATTACATATTCCATCTCAACTTAATTCATTTCCTGTAGCCTTTCAATAACATTGTGTTCATAATCATTTTCCTTATATAACCCTTCAATTTATTCCTTCCAAATTTCAGCTTTCACTTATTTGCTTAATACTGGGTTGCTATCAGACAAGGAATCCACCAGGCAATCAGATTTTTGTAATTTTTTATACTTATGTTACATGACATTCAGAACTCAAATATCAATCATCAAAAATTATGAGATGCAACACTCAAAAGTTCTTGAGAAAATAGTTTTAAGTTCTCAGAGGAACTTTAATTCACTAAAATCAAAGCGTATTTCAAGATGGATTGTGTGGCTCACTCAGTTGGGTTGGAGAATGGTAGTTGAGTAATCAATTGACTGCTTGTTCATATTTCACTATGGTCTTATTTTTTCGTTTTATTTATTTAATTGTGCTCAAATTTCTACATCATTAACAATAAAATTCATGAAATATATGATAATTAACACATATATAATCATAATTCTTATTAAAATGCTTATCTTGTTTATAATTATATGTTACACACAAAATTATAGATTTCATTGCAAATATAAATTCTGAATTGTCACTACTTTATAAAGGATTGTTTATAAATTTGAAATTTCGTTTAATTTAAACAGTTCATTTTTATAACATTGTATTAAATATCTATAATTAAGAATTTCTGTGTACAGTGAGTGTGATACATGATTATAGGTAAGAAGCTGTGCATTTTTCATGGAGAAGATGATTAGAAATATGTTAATTAGCGTATATTTCATGCATTTTTTTGTTTAAATGATGTAAATACTTGAACTGGATGAAAGAACATAGGGATATTTGAACTAGTACTCCACTGATCCACTCCATCACTATTCTGCAGCATTCTACAGTTTTCTTTTTACTTTTGTCTTTTTTTTGTTGTAAATAAAAATTTTTCAGCAGCAGGTGATACAAAGCTTTTGCATTTACTTTAAGTACAACATTTAATTATGATAATTAAATGGTAAGAACTTTTCTCTTTTCCATTTATTTTTGAGGATTTCTTGTTTTTTCACTCATCATGTGTAATTAAAATTCACATACAGAGTTGTCAGAAACAGTCTAAGAAGCTTGTAAGGGTAAATCTTGCAGGGTAAATCTGGAAGAGATGATGCACATTCTCAAAATCGCATATGTGAAGTCCTATGGAGCACTTTTAGTAAAAATACTTTTGTGTGCAACAAAACATACCAGTTGTCTATGACATAGAAACTTTTATTGATATTTTCAATGTAATTTTTAAATGTAATGTTTGACCATCAAAATTTCATAACACTGTGGTGTCTATCCCTCATGCTATGGATAATACGCCACATCCTAAAAAAACGGCGAAACTATCCTGTTTTTTAAGTCAAAAACCATATAAATTTTTGGCTATAAATATATTGTAAGGTGAAGAAAAAACGATTAAGTGTTAATACTAGTATTTTAATGACATTTTATTTATATATCTAAGTAGTTCACTCATTTATATGACTAGTTTACTTATTCATAATTGAAAACATTTAAAAGAGGACACATCCCCCACCTGTGTTCTGGCGATAGTCTTGTTCAACATTTCTGGATCTAGAAAGCCATGAAGTTTGGCCCCTGGTTTTCATTTGTAAAATGCAGGCGTTTTTATTAAACGTATGATGAACCACATATAATTATTAATTTTATTAGGTGTTTCACCTTAAAAATTAAAAATATAATTTAATTTATAAAATGGATATACTTATTTTGTCAATATCTGGCAAAAAATTTTAAGTAATTGACTCATTATGTATTTGGGAATTTTGAGTAATATTATGCTTCGATCTTGAGAGATTATGTGAACACCCTACAACTGCATGCTAAGTTATTTGAACGGAAAAACAAACAAAACAGAAATGTTTTCACTTACTTAAAACCGTTAGTTTTATTTGTTTGGCAAGTATCGCTAACGAAAAAATATGTGGCATATATACTGGGTTTTATTGCGGCATGTATCCTGGTCTGTATGGGAGAGATGTCACACTTTATAAATTCATAACTTTGAAGCCAAGATGGCTGTACTAACATCAATACTTATTGTTACTAAAACTACTTATACGTTCGGAAATATTTGACTATTTAGCATAGACTAAAAATCAGTTTTGATGCTAAAAATGTTTTGAAGGGATATTTACAGACCTACCTAAGCTATTCCCCCAGAGCTTATGGAAAACTTACTCAATCGAAATGTAATCACTTTTATTATGGTCTGGCACCCACTGAGCAACTGCAGTGCTAATATGCGGACAGTATACCGGTCTTTGCCGAAAGTACAAGCGTTGCGCAGTCTATACTGCATGTGAAGCCTCTCCCGGATTTATCATAATTGTTAAGAAAAAAATTTATACGTTGCGCCATTTCCGAGTTAATTAACATTGAAGTTAGCTGACCAGGCCATTGCTCGCAAATTCAGTTGGCACACCAGATACAATTAGTGTCAGTTGTTGTAATAGTGTAGATGATAATGCACGAATCTGCTTAGCCTCTGGCTCTGGTTCGATCTTTACTGCGGTCCAATGTCCAACTTCTGTATCGCTCTCTTGCTAGATTTTCTGCAAAACAGACGAATAACGTGTTTGAAGACACCATCTCTGTAGTGCCTCATGAATTTGCTGGCGTAACGGCCTGACTGGCTAACGTCAATGCAACTCGGAAAACGCACAGCGTATCGAATTTTTTTTCTTAAGAATTATTTCTCAGTACAGCCTACCCTGAAATACCCTTGCAAGTTTTTCACAATGTTTCTGACCACCCCTCACAGACTACCAATCCTCCTTGAAGAAGTAGTTAACAATATATATATATATGTATATATATATATTGTTAACTACTTCTTCAAGGAGGATATATATATATATATATATATATATATATATATATATATATATATATATATATATATATGAACCATTCGAGTGTTTTTATCTGAGCGAGCCATGTGATCTATTGCAAAAGTCACCTTAAGTTTAGAGGCTTAATATTTGAGATTTGAACTTCAGGTTCAATAAATATAAAAAATTATAAAAAAGTCATCACCAGGTGGTGTCCTTGTGAGCTGTGTAATTCCATTTGATAATAATAATGAAATAACTATAATTTTTTAACTTCTCCTCGTAGTATGTAGTTCTGTAACGTACCCTCTGCAGATACTTTAAAGTGGTCGCAGGAATAGTTGTGGATGCAGATATGTGTTGTACCCACATATTATTGTTTGTAACCTTCAGTGCGAGATGTTGTTTGCTGCTTTTAAGCTTTTCTCGGCTATTTCATCAAACGGCCAGTTGAAATCAATACAGTTGTAGGAGAAGAATGACGTCTATGGTTGTCAAGTTCTGAGTAAGGTCCACTAGACCAACGAGTGACTACCTGTGAGCCGCCTGCCGCCAGCTCACTGGAAACAGTTCCACAAAGAAGAGCGGCGTCCGCTGAGGCGCGCTTTTAGCGAAACCTGACCGGGAGATGGCCCGCGCCACTGGGCACGAAATGCGGGGTGGCGCTTATCCGCGGCGTGGGAAGGCGTGCAGATCTGGGGCTGGAATGCCGGCTCCAGGCTCCAGGGGGGCGGGCAGCTGCGGGCAGGTGCCGCGTCGACCACCGCGGCATTCCTCGGAGTGTGGTGTGTGTGGCGGGGCGACGCACCCTGCGGTGGAGTCGCGACCGCCGCGCGCTCCACTCAGCAAGCACGAGGAACTAACGCGGCTAATACGGCGAAAGATGAACTTCAGCCTCACCTGCAACTGCGATTATTCGCATATTTCATTTGGGTTGGAGGATTTACCTATAACACACACACACACACACACACACACACACACACACACACACACACTGATAAACATGTCCCTCAGCGGCTGCTGTCCATACAAAGTTCGAAATTCCCACCCAGACCAAATTAAACAAGATGGCAGAACAGGTGAGTAGTTCGTCAATAGTCTTAGCCAATGGCATCTTAACAAATAGGGTTTGCATAAACGTATGGGAACTCGAAACAACAAAAAGTAAATACATACAAATTACACACACCCCACTCCACCACCACTGCTACCGCTTACCAATTTACAAAACCCAACACAATATTTTCGAAACTCCGTTACATATATTAACCTAGCATACGATAGTTAAGGTGAGAAAGTAATTGATAACGAAAGGATAATAAACAGATGAATGTTGTCAGCATAACGTAAGTGTAATGGGGAAATCTCGGCGCCCCAAAATCGCCAATAAGGATTTTAGAGGAAGGACTGCACCAGAGATTTGGATCGTCATTCACCATTTATTGCACATAAAATTATTTATTCATGAAAGGTTGCTGAATTAAAACAAGTAATCTAATTTACACAAAAATATAAAGTTCCTTTAAACTCAAACAAAATTTACGATTTAAATACTACTATTCAGCAATATTAAGCTTTCAGATAGGAAAAAAAACAATCATTCACCATTTTTTGCACACATAAATTATTTACTCTGAATTAAAATAAGCGATATACTTTACATGAAAATATATTTTCTCTTAACTCAAACAAACTTTACGATTTTAATACTACTATTCAGCTATATAAGGCTTTCAGATAGAGAAAAAACAATAATTTAATTTAAAGGAACTTCAAAATTTTTTGTGTGGCCTTAACAACTACCCAGGACAAGAGATTAGTAAGTAACACTTCATTTTACATGAATGAATAATGAAAATTCCCAAATTTCTTTACAACAGACAACAAGCCCCAAGGGGGTGCAGTCATGCTGATAATAATTCGCCTGTATAAGGAACAAGATGATGGCAATAAAGGGCAAGAACACGATCCAGAAAACGAGGTGACCAAAACACCTGCGTACTAAAATAATTTTGAACAATATGTGATAATCGCTATTAGCAGGAAAAAGAGACCCCCACCCTCTTAGTGAATACCACGGGCGAAATTTTTTGTGTCCGCCAACGTTTTTCGAAAGCATTAACATATGAACCCTTTTTATAGAAATATAAAAACACAACAACAACAAAAGAATATACCAATCTCAATATACAACCGGATGTATGATACGATACGAAATTAAAACCCTTGACATAGATTTTAATGACAGATTGGAGTGCACAAACTATTAAAGCAAACAACTTTTCGAGAAATATAAAAATACAACAGCAGTTGGAGAATATACCAATCTCAATATACAACAGAATGGTATGGTAATATACAAAATTAAAACCATTTTCTTTGACATAGAATTTAATGACTCCTTCGAGAGCACAAAATTTTAAACCAAACACTCCAAAAGACTCTGAGGAGCACTGTAAAACAAATACAATTTGTCTTGTTCATGAATTCTTGGCACGGAGTGGACTCCGGTAACACCGTCGCACACAACGGTAGACACAATTAATCCCTCGCTAGCCCGAGGGACATGCAGTTTACAGCTAGACTACAAGTGCGCGAAGCAAGGATCACAAGCCTCAACCAGGCTTGAACACTCACGTCCGTGCATAGCAGTACAAGGCCCACAAGCGATCAAGTTCAGCGTAGCACAGAGCATACATCGGTAAATATAAAATGGCAGAGAGGCCAACCGCGTGTACACAAAATCAAATTAACACAGCTAAACCCAGAACACCCCAATGAACCTCTAACTGCGGTGGCACAATTGTAGCTGATTGTACAAAATATAAATTACAAACACATGGAGTGCTACAGTCACATCAATTGAACGACCGAAGAAAATTTAATTCTTAAAACGTTTGGGTCAAAATCACATTTACATTTGCCATAGAACTAGCTCACAAAATTTTTTGTTTTCCCATTCTTATGCCTGGAGGTCTGGGAGACTACGGCCGTTCACTATTGTAAGGAAATGAAACACCTACAGCCGTCCTTATTTTGTTCAAAAAATGGCTCTGAGCACTATGGGACTTAACTACTGTGGTCATCAGTCCCCTAGAACTTAGAACTACTTAAACCTAGCTAACCTACGGACATCACACACATCCATGCCCGAGGCAGGATGCGAACCTGCGACCGTAGCGGTCACGCGGTTCCAGACTGTAGCGCCTATAACCGCACGGCCACTCCGGCCGGCCCTTATGTTGTCATTTATTGTGTAGCTACCAGTATTTGGGTTTCAGTGTGCCATCTTGAGGCCTGAGATGATGCTGAATAGATTGTCACGATCCATATATACGATGCATAAGTGACCAACAGTTGGTTTACGCTGAGTACCTGTAACTTTGATGTCGCGTCTCCAACCATCAACTTCAGTTGACAGTAGATGGTTGGAGACACGAAATCACGGTTACCGGTAGTTTGCGTAAAACTGTTGTTGGCCATTTTCTTACAATGGTTCACAAAATGTCCAGTTGTAAATCTGCTTTACACTCATTACTTATCCGGTGCTGAAGCAACACCCAACATTACAGCGAAAATACCTGGCGGAATAACAAGACTCTCGAATATGACCTCTGCTCGGGAATACATAGTGCTGTCTGGAACAGTCTAAATGCCAGTACTGGGTAGAACAACAAATACCCACAATGATGACAGATCTTCAAGGTAACAATGCCAGTAAAACAAAACCTGGCGCGGATACCTTGAATTACTGTTCAGAACTACTCTGAACTTAACGGATCGTAAAACCACCCCGTGCAATAAATCTTGAATATGAATGCCGAGTTTATGAGAAAACAGTAAACAGCACTTAAAACAACTTCAGAGTAAACGCACCTGAGATAGAGAGGCCTGTAAACATTTTCAAACATGACGATGTAAGCACAGGGAAATCACCTGAACACATTTCCAAGAGTCCACGTCTGACACTATAAATTCTGTAATTGGCAGGTAAGTGAAGCTGGCACCCAGGCTCCCCGACTGGTCCACAACACAGAAGTACTACCGATGCCGGCGAAACCGACGACCACTACATGATGTACTTGCGCTCGTACCGCGCTCACCTCACCCCAGCGGTTCCTTTTTTCTCCGTCAGAGCGCGCCACCTCGCGATCCAATGGCAACCAACGACTAAAGATCAAAACAGATGGCAAGGGTTTGCATCCAGGAAGCCGCTGCGGCTCAGTAAGATAGTGCAGTTTTATGAGGGCACGCTAAAAAATAGCGCCTACGAATTTTTATGTGAAAACTCTTAATGCTTTTTAAATAAAACAAACATTATTAAGGTTTTATGTCTTTATCCTTTATGTTCAAAAAGAAAAAATGTTCAAATGTGTGTGAAATCTTATTGGACGTAACTGCAAAGGTCATCAGTCCCTGAGCTTACACACTACTTAACCTAAATGATCCCAAGGACAAACACACACACCCATGCCCGAGGGAGGACTCGGACCTCCGCCGGAACCAGCCGCACTGTCCATGACTGCAGCGACTTAGACGTTTTTTTTGTTTTTTTGTTTGTTTGTTTTTTTAAATCTCATCTTGTTCGCTTTTGTTCGTTGCATCTGCTCGGGGCGGACGTCGTAGGCCATCCTTTTAAGTTCGTTGTCGACCGATTAACTCAGTTTTTTTATTACAGAGGGCAGCTAACCCTCTGACCGAACACGCTGAGCTGTGCCGGCAAACAGATGACAGTCGAAGGGGTCCAAGTCAGGACTGGATGGAGGATGGTCGATGACAGTTGAGCCCAGGGCGTCACGTCGTTGCACATGTCGCAGCGCTCGTGTGTGGTCTCTCATTGTCATGCTGAAGGAGTGGGTGCTCTATGCGTGGACGAACTCTTCGAATTCCAAACTCGATTAGAGCACACTGTTTCTCACTCACCGATATACACTACTGGCCATTAAAATTGCTACACCAAGAAAAAATCCAGATGATAAATGGGTATTCATTGGACAAATATATTATACTAGAACTGACATGTAATTACATTTTCACGCAATTTGGCTGCATACATCCTCAGAAATCAGTTCCCAGAACAACCACCTCTGGCCGTAATAACGGCCTTTGATACGCCTGAGCATTGAGTCAAACAGAGCTTGGATGGCGTGTACAGGTACAGCTGCCCATGCAGCTTCAACAGTAGTCACTGCCGTATTGTGACGAGCCAGTTGCTCGGCCACCACTGACCAGACGTTTTGAATTGATGAGAGATCTGGAGAATGTGCTGGCCAGGGCAGCAGTCTAACTTTCTCTGTATCCAGAAAGGCTCGTACAGGACCTGCAACATGCGGTCGTGCATTATCCTGCTGAAATGTGGGGTTTCGCAGGGATCGAATGAAGGGTAGAGCCACAGGTCGTAACACATCTGAAATATAACGTCCACTGTTCAAAGTGCCGTCAGTGCGAACAAGAGGTGACCGAGACGTGTATCCAAGGGCACCCCATACCATCTCGCAGGGTGATACGCCAGTATGGCGATGACGAATACACGCTTCCAATGTGCGTTCACCGCGATGTCACCAAACACGGATGCGACCATCATGATGCTGTAAACAGAACCTGGATTCATCCGAAAAAATGACGTTTTGCCATTCGTGCACCCAGGTTCGTCGTTGAGTACACCACTGCAGGCGCTTCTGTCTGTCATGCAGCGTCAAGGGTAACCGCAGCCATGGTCTCCGAGCTGATAGTCCATGCTGCTGCAGAGTCGTCGAACTGTTCGTGCAGATGGTTGTTGTCTTGCAAACGTCCCTATCTGTTGACTCAGGAATCGAGACGTGGCTGCACGATCCGTTACAGCCATGCGGATAAGATGCCTGTCATCTCGACTGCTAGTGATACGAGGCCGTTGGGATCCAGCACGTTCCGTATTACCCTGCTGATCCCACCGATTCCATATTCTGCTAACAGTCATTGGATCTTGACCAACGCGAGCAGCAATGTCGCGATACGATAAACCGCAATCGCGATAGGCTACAATCCGACCTTTATCAAAGTCTGAAACATGATGGTACGCATTTCTTCTCCTTACACGAGGCTTCACAACAACGTTTCACCAGGCAACGCCGCTCAACTGCTGTTTGTGTATGAGAAATCGGCTGGAAACTTTCCTCATGTCATCACGCTGTAGGTGTCACCACCGGCGCCAACCTTGTGTGAAAAGCTAATCATTTGCACATCACAGCGCGTTCTTCCTGTCAGTTAAATTTCGCGTCTGTAGCACGTCATCTTCGCGGTGTAACAATTTTAATGGCCAGTGGTGTATCACAGTTGCGTTACATACTGCTATGTTACAAGCTACAGTTCGGGTCCCTCTAGTGGCAGCTGGCTGCAAATATGGGGACACGAAGAATAAAGATGTGAAATGGTAATGAGGTTTGTTTTATTTAGAATGCTTCAAAAATTTGCACATAAGGAATTCGAAGCCATTAGTTTTCAGCAGGGCTTCGTATAACTAAGACTAAGAATGCGAAAGAAGAAAAAGGTAATAGTTTCATTTTAGGCCAATATTTAAATAACTCTATATAATACACTACTGAATACTGTTTTTCGCCATCTCCAGTCCAGCACAAAGTTCCAAGCTACTGGAAAAATGCCCAGGTGATTCTTGTATATAACAGGATAATAGAACAAACCAGTAAAACTACAGACTAATATCCTCAATATCAGTTTGCTGTAAAATTCTTGGGTATTCTCAAGTCCAAATACAATAAATTTCCTTAAGGCAGAAAATCTTCTGTCCATAAATTACCGTGGATTTAGAAAGCATAGCTCTTGCATAACTCAACTTGTCCCTTTCTCACACGATATCCTGAGAACCATTGATGAAGGGCAACGGCTGGAGTCGATGGACTTGATACTTCTGGATTTCTGGAAAGATTTTGACACGGTACCCCGCGTCAAACTGCCAACGAAGGCCCAAATTTATGGAATAGGTTCCCAGATATATAAGTGGCTAGAAGACTTCTGAAGTAATAGAACCCAGTAGCTTGTGTTGGACAGCGCGAGTGTTCATAATCGACAAGGGTATCGTCATGAGTGCTCCGGGGAAGTGTGATAGCACCGATCTCGTTCTCTGTATGCATAAATGATCTGACAGAGGGGCCGAGTAGCAGTCTGCGGCTGTTAGTTGACGACTCTATAGTGTACGGGAAAGTATCGCCATTGTCTGACTGTAAGTGGATATAAGATGACTTTTACAGATTTTGAATTTGAAATTACATTGAAATATCGACCTTTAGCTGTGTACAGGCATTGGTAATAATCAACGGGGACAGATACCATCTTCGTATAGATAAGGCTAACCGGCCAATGATCTTCATTGCGGATGCACTCACGTTGCCTGAACTCTTACGGGAATAGGTAATTGACTGCCTTCGGAAATGTGGGTCTCACGAGGAGCGTGCCAGAGATAAGTCCCTGCTTCGCACTATCTTCTGTGTCCTCTGTGGCTCAGATGGATAGACCGTCTGTCGTGTAAGCAAGAGATCTCGGGTTCGAGTCGCAGTCGGGACACATATTTTCAACTGTCCTCAGTGATATTTATCAACGCCTGTAAGGAGCTAAAGGTCTGGATTTCACTGTAATTTCATTCTTCAAGAGCTGCAAGATCACCAATGGTATCTCTTCTTTTGGACATTCTTCATATAGAATTTGGATTTTGCGCGCTGAATTCGCTTGCTCTAAATGTAGAAAAATGGAAGTTAATGGAGATGACTAGGAAAAACAAGCCTATAATTTTTTGATACAGTATTGATAGTGTGTTGCTTGACTCACGTTGCACAGTTATATTGAATGGAATAGAACTTCGGTAGTACGAAAGGTGAATGGTAGAATTCGGTGTACTTGGAAAATGTTAGTTTGTCCGTCACACAAACTGTAAGGAGGATCACCTGTAGAACACTAATACGACTCATTCTTGATTACTGCTCGAGTGTATGGGACCGTCACCTGGTTAGATTGCAGGAAAACATCGAAGCAATTCAGAGATGTGCTGCTAGATTTGTTACCGGCGGGTTCGTTCAACACGGAAGTATCGTGGAAATGCTTCGTGAACTCAAATGTGAATCCCTGCAAGGAAGACTCTTCTTTCACGAAACACCGCGAGAAAATTTTGACAACTGGCACTTGCGGCTGACTGCCAAACGACTGTACATTCCGCGTAAGACACGCGAGCACATCATAAGAGAAATTGCGGCTGGTTCGGAGGCACATAAATAGTCACTTACCCTTCGTTCCATTTGAGACTGGAACAGCAAAGGTAATGACTACCTGTAGTACAAGACACTCTGCGCCATCCGCCGTAAGATGGCATGCGGAGTATAACCGACGTGGGCAAGAGATCGATATCAGCTTGTATCAAGGAAACAGTCGCAAATTTAGAACTAATTAGGGCTACTATATGACGTCCATAATTAAAGAAAAAATAAACTTATTGACAATGACACAATAGCGTTAATAAGTACTCTTGTCTTTAATGAGCGGACTGTTGCTATGAAAGTGACGACTGTACTTAACATCACTTTAGAGAATGTGTTTCATCTTGGCAGATGGGATGGACGACAGTCCAACCCTTGGGGGTAAGTGGCAACCAAACGGCTATTTAAGTAAGTGTCTATGAGATTGGGGACACGGTATCAACTTCCGGAAGAATATCATCTGTGCAATCTCAAACACATCAAGGGCAGATCATTATGAAAACAATCACACAATCTCCTTGACACCTTATGAGTGGTGACCAGAATAACATTCAGAAGAATGGTAAGTGGTAAGTTCCTTTGGGAACAAACTGCTGAGGTCATCGGTTCCTAGGCTTCCATACTACTTCATCTAACTTAAATTAACTTACGGTAAGGGCAACACACACACACACACACACACACACACACACACACACACACACACACATGCCCGAGGGCGGACTCGAACCTCCGACGGGGAAGCCGCGCGAACCGTATCAAGGCGCCTTAGAACGCCGCCTTCCTGCGTGGTCTCAGAGGAACGTAAAATAATCCTGAGGATGTGTTAGACGACGCCGTCTGTACCAATGCTAAAGGCCCAAGAGAGGCACCTATGGCGTTGCGCTTGATAGTGGGAGCAATTAAGAATAATCGAGACACCTTCGTAGGTTTTGCCCAACTATAAAAAAATTTAACGTTGTAAATTGGTGTGAAATGATCAAAATTCTCAGAAAATTAGGGATATGCTTTAAATAAAGACGGGTAATAGACAACACACGAAAGAACTAAGAGGGAAAATAACAGAGGAAGACCAAGAGCGAAATTATCGGAGGAAGATGGGCGTAAAGTAGATACACAATATTTTACTGTCCAACTTTTGTGATGATGAGGCATCAAAGGGAATCAATGAAACATTCAGAACTGATGTAAAATTAAGGTCGTTTATCTTATTTAGCATACAACGGAACACATGGTATTGTAATATTGTGTAACAGATATAAAACAATGGAATTAATGAAAATAGATAAAATATACAGTGGAAATAACATACGGTACAGCACTCTAATGGAAAAAATCTCTCCATCCAATCAACAGACTTTGACGTCAGCGTTAGGATGTCATGTAAAATTAAGGTCGTTTATCTTATTTAGCATACAATGGAACACATGGTATTGTTATATTGTGAAACAAATTGTGGGTATGATGTTAAAGTATACCCCATTCGAAAATAAGTTACTTATATACTCCCTAGTTTGTGCAGATTTTGTGGACTGTTTTCGATGTATGTCGAGGCCAACCGTAGCCTACTTGTTTAGTGCGGGAGTGTCGATGGGTTTGTACTCCTGATGGTACTTCTTGAATTCATATTTGTTTTCAAATGGTTCAAATGGCTCTGAGCACTATGGGACTCAACTGCTGAGGTCATTAGTCCCCTAGAACTTAGAACTAGTTAAACCTAACTAACCTAAGGACATCACAAACATCCATGCCCGAGGCAGGATTCGAACCTGCGACCGTAGCGGTCTTGCGGTTCCAGACTGCAGCGCCTTTAACCGCACGGCCACTTCGGCCGGCTTATTTGTTTTCATTTATGATGCTTATCAAATCTTTCAGTCAGGAGTTCTACAGAAGTTTTTATTGCTAGATTTCTACTGAATACTGATCTTTAGCCAAAGCGGTGGCTCCTAATGTCCTTTAGCAAAATTCTGAAATAAAAAATGGAAATGTCGTGTGGCTAGGGCCTCCCGTCGGGTAGACCGTTCGCCTGGTGCAGGTCTTTCGATTTGACGCCACTTCGGCGACCTGCGTGTCGATGGGGATGAAATGATGATGATTAGGACAACACAACACCCAGTCCCTGAGCGGAGAAAATTTCCGACCCAGCCGGGAATCGAACCCGGGCCCTTAGGATTGGCAGTCTGTCACGCTGACCACTCAGCTACCGGCGGACAATTCTGAAATGTGGACACAGTCCAAGGGAGAAAAGCAAACAGAAATACTCGCAATTACTAAACCAAGAAAACCAACATATAAAACAAAAAAAAAAAACATCGCTCCTCAGCTCTCCTTACTTCCTGCTGTAAACTGCTGAAAAGAATAATTCTAAATTGAATTCGTAGCAAAATTGTGGAACACATTCTAGTAGAAAAACTGGTTTTAGACCAGTCGAAGCTTAGAATGTCTTAGAAGCTGTGTGGCATATACTTACAACAGTTGTTTTCAACTACTTTTTTGAAGACAAAGAAAGAAGAAAATAAACAATGCACCACAAAGGACTCATGCTGATTGATCACAAATCGATATTCTTACAGGTATCGACGGAAAATGCAAAATTATCAACTTTGGCAGCCGATTGGCAGCGGAACTTCACCTGGAGCAGGCAAGAATAATAAACAAGGGATATGTCGATATCAGAGCATAAAGTCCCTGCGAATTTCATTTCGTGTACTCGGTTGGAGAGTAACCACGCCACACCGACAGGCACGTACACGCAGTATAAGCAGAGAGAGGACGGGTAGTTGCACGAAAAAAAAAGTCGGTTCGAGTAGTCGGCGAATAGCTCTACACTTGAATAGCAGCGATGAGAGTGTTCGACGATGCTGGCAGGACTCGGTGAGCCGAAGACTGGTGAAGAAGGCCTAGAGAGGTGACAGAACGGCAGGACCGAGCAATCGTCAGAGAGGCACACAGCCCCGGGTTTATCATTATCATCGATCCGACTGGTTCTTCAACGTCCTTAAGAGCGTTTATAGGCGGTTGACAGAAAAGGAATCTCATTGACTGCTTGTCTTTGTGCTTATCAAACACTGCCTTGGCCAGCAAGATCACCACATCTCTCTGCAGTTGAGATCGTTCCGAGCATTATGAGCAGGGTCCTCAACCAACTCGGGTTTTGGCGATCTACGCGCCATTTGTATAAAATGAGGCACGATATCCCTCAGGAGGACATCCAGCAACTCTGTCAATCAGTGACAAGCCAAAAATTGCTTGCATATGGTTCGGAAGAGGACTACTGCTTTACTGACTTGCTTTCTCTTGAATAAATCATCCAGTTTTTCTGAAATCGTAATCATTTGTTTCTATATGTACATCACAGTTAGTGAATTCCGTTCCATTTGGATAGTTCCTTCGTAGTGCGCCGTTATTTTTTTTTTTTTAATTTTTTACTTCCACTGTATTTTCAGAAGGATGGAATGGGGAAATTTCTGGTAGAGGACGACCCCTTTAAGCTCAGTTTTGGTTCCGTTAGGAACATGGGAGATAATACTGACTCCACGTCTTATTTTAGAAGCTAAACAGAGAAAAGGGAAACGTACCTTTATAGTATTTGTGGATTGAGAGAAAGCTTTTGACAGATATAAGAAGAAGGTGTACTGAACAGCATTGAATCAGTATTTACGTCATTTTCAGAATAATAATTATAGCTTTTATGCATAGTATGTAGGTGTGGAGGCAAAAAGAAAGTCGTTCACTTCGCTGTCCACGCGCGGCCATGCATAAAAATCAGATCGTAAATTTTGTTACGTGTTTGTGGGAAAACTGTTCGGTGCAGAAACAAAACAACCAACACATTGATGTGCGTACATATGAAGGTATCTTGTGTACAAATACCTGCACTAATACCCATTACATCCTGTATAATTTTAAATGAAAGTTGTATACAAAACTGTGTGTTGTTTTGTTTTATTCCTCACATACGGTATTAACAGAAAGCAGAAAAGTTACTATTATAGCTTACCGGCTTATGATTAGAATATTACTACAGAATTTAAATCGTCCGAAACTTTGTAATCGTACCCGCTTGAAGATTAAAGCTACGCTAAATACTGTCTTGGAAGTTACTATCGTCACAATCTAACAGATGGAAATGTCTTTCATACCCCATACATAAATGATCTCAACCAGTTTACCCATTTGTTTTAAGCGACTTCAGTTCCAAATCAAAGTTTCGTTTGCTGTAACAGTAATAAAAGCTTATGCTGAGCGAGAGGGGGGATGGGGAGAGGAAATGAAAGAGTGGGGGAAGCAGAAGGAGGAGGTGGACGGAGAGGGGGAGGAGGTGGTAAACAAAGAGAGGGGAGAAGAGGAGACGAACAGAAAGAGGGGTCAAGGGAGATCAGGACGTACAGTCAATTTCAATACATACTTAGCAACTGCGAAGTACTTCTGAGTCTGGTAATATACGCTACATGCGAAAACCAATAAATTGGAAGACAGGGAAAGGAGAGGTTGGATTAAAAGGACGAATTCCCCAGTGATCAATCTGTACGCCCAAGAAATAATGATGGAAATAAAAGAAAGATTCAGGGATGGGATTAAAATTCAAAACGATTCAAGTTCATTGTCAAAGAACACCAGTAATAATATTCGTTGATAATGATTGCTAACCTGTGTGAAAATGAAGAAGAGTTATAGGATCTGTTGAATTCTAATGGCATAGAATATGGACCGACAGTAAACTGGAGGAAGACGGAGGTAATAAGGAGCAGCATACAGGAGATTAGCAATGAACTTAATATCAACACTGGGGAGTAATTCTGCTGCGTTGGGAACAAAATAGCGCATGATTCACGAATTAAGAAGAATATCAGAAGCAGACTAGTACAGACAAAAATAGTTTACTGATAAAAGGAATTTTACTTGTATGAAACATCGGCTTTAATTTATGGAAGAAATTACTGAGAATGTACATTTAGATCACAGCAATGCATGGAAATAAATCATGGACTATCGGAAAACTGGTAAAGAAGAGAATCGCAGCGTTTGAGACGTCGTGCTTCAGACAAATGTTAAAAATTAAGTGGAATGATAAAGCGAGAAAGAGGAGTTTCTCCAAATAATCGGCGAGGAAAGAAATACGTGGGAAACACTGGTTAGACTAAGGGACATCATGGAACGGCTTCGGTGGTACCACAGAGGCCTCCAGAGGGCAAAAGGTATAGAGAACGACAGGGACTATAATATATTCAACAAACAACTGAAGAATTTGTTGGTTAAGGGTTAGTGTGAAATATAGCCAAAGGGGAGGATGTCGCACGTTTGTTTGTGTGGCCATCTTGCGCAGCAAGCATATAAATACTTGTTTTGCAACTCAAACTGCCTTTTTCTGCTGCTATTTATTGTATTTAATCCATACGCGTTTCGCCTTCTACTCTTTTAAGGCATCATCAGTGGGATCTATAATGATACAGTTTTGTTAGTGATAGATTATCAAACAGTTGACTTCGCGATTTTTTGTAAAAAATTTAATTACTTACTATTTGCTGATTTTCGTTTCCTCACATCTGGTGTGGAGGTCGCACTACCACTTTTATCACTGTTCTATATTCACCTCTTCGTGTTTTCGCCATCCACACACTGTTCAGCATGTTTGTCACTCTTTTTTGTCACTCGATACCACAACTATTCGGGCGGCACTGAACAGTCAGACGACTGATGCCCAGAAAAGAGAATCATCTACAAGCGATTATTCAAACATTGCATTTTGATTTATAGATTTGTACATCGCTACTTACCAAGATATCTATATATTTTGTGAACCATTTGCGCCCATATAACCACCTGAGGAAGATATGAGTCTCGTGTCTGCCGCCCTTCCATGTTTTGTAAATCCCACAGTATTTGTTCAGCGTATCTGCTCGACGTCATCAGGTGGTGCCTGACAGCTGCTGCCGGCAAGTGGCAATTCTCTGCTTTTCAGTCACAGTAATTGTCAATCATTATCCAAAATGTTAGCAAGCCGGTAAATACCTCGCTTAATTTAAGAAAAAAACATATTATACATCACTGTACTTTTGACGATTAAAATATCAGCCTTTGGTCGTTTTGAAGATGAACAATTTTGTGTATAATAACTTTCGTAAAAAAAAGACTTAGATGTAACTCACTTTGAGCTGAGAGCCTAATCTGTCTTACCTCGTACAATCACTATTTCCATTTATTTACGCTTAGTTTCAGTGCCTGCCATTCCACGACTGCTCTGTTAACTTTATTCGGTAAGTTTTGGACTACACGTTTCATGCTTAATATCTTCCCCAAATACGTTTACTGGGTTATTGAAAGGAAAGTAAGTTAATGAAATAAATCCCTTCAAAGCCGAAGACTGGTCCAATATTAAACTAATAACAAAAAGTACAGCTATTTCAGTTCCATGTGAGATTAGCCTTATCAAATCGAGAAGCAGTATCCGTTCGTGTGGTTCTCGGGCAGTCTTCTGCCAGTTGAAGCTCCACGGACTGGTGGCGTTCTGATCTAACGGACGCTGCCTTCCATCATTTTGTTCAAATGGTTCAAATGGCTCTGAGCACTATGGGACTCAACTGCTGTGGTCATAAGTCCCCTAGAACTTAGAACTACTTAAACCTAACTAACCTAAGGACATCACACACATCCATGCCCAAGGCAGGATTCGAACCTGCGACCGTAGCGGTCGTGCGGTTCCAGACTGTAGCGCCTTTAACCGCTCGGCCCCTCCGGCCGGCCATCATTTTGTCTCGTAGCATATCCTGTCTGCTTCTACTTCAGTGCCGTAACCTGTTGTCGGAATATTACATCAATGGCTTTGGACTCTACATAAACATCGTCAGCTCTTTTGCGAACTCTTAGAGTTACGGCTAGCATCAATCTTTCCATGCCTTTATTTGCAGTTCTCAATTTTGTTTTTGCAATTTCGCTTGATGTCCTTGTTTCGCAGACATAAATGAAAACGTGGAGAACTCACTAGTAAAAACTCTTCTTTTAAAATCCATCTTTTTTTCCGAAGATCTCTTTAATGATGTTGATAGGAAGTTCAAAGTGGAATAGCCGGAATGCCCAGAAAAGAAAAGCAAGGCTGTAGAAGAATATATGAGCATGGGAAAGCTAGAGATAACTTACAGCAATATTAAAGCTATCTTTGGAACAAAAATAGAAGCAGCTGTATTAATAAGAGCTCAGAAGTAAAAGCCAGTAGTAAGCAAAGAAAGGAAAGCAGAGGGGTGGCAGCAATTTAAATAAAGGCTATAAAAATGAAAACGATGACAATATTATACAAAGGAAAATGATCTTGACAGACAAATGTACAACTTAAGTGACAACAAGCCACCTAGAGTAGGGAACATTCCATTAGCGCTTTTAAGAAACTTGGGAGAACTAACCATGGTAAAATTACTCCACCTGGTGTGCAAGATATTTCAAATTGGCGGAATCTCTTCAGTCTTCATGAAGAATGTAACAGAAACAGTATAAAAGAAGACAGGTGCTGAGAAGTGTTAACATTATGGAATAACCAGATTAATAAGTCATTCTTGCGAAGATGCGCCACGAAGGAAATATCCGAGTGGAACGAAAATAGGTAGATGTGATGTATATGCGCAGACAAACAAATGATTACAATTTAAAAAAAATAGGTAATTTATTCAAGAAAAAGTGGTTCACAAATTGAACAAGTCAGTAAAGCATTGGCCCTTATGAAGACAGTTATTTGGTTTGGCATTGGTTTATAGAGTTGTTGGATGTCCTGAGGGATATCTTGCCAAATTCTGTGGAGTTGGTGCGTTAGATCGTCAAAACCCCGAGGTGGTTGGAAGCCCTGCCCATAATGCTCCAAACTGTCTTAACTGGGGAGAGATCCAGCGACGTTGCTGTTCAAGGTATGGTTTGGCAGTCATGAAGGGAACCAGTAGAAACTCGAGAAGTGTGCAGGCGGGAATTATCTTGCTGAAACGTAATTCCAGGATGACTTCCCATGTAGGGCAATAGAATGGAACGTAGAAAATCGTCGATGTACCGATGTGATGTAAGGGCGTTGCGGATTACTGCCAAAATGTTCCTGCTATGAAATGAAATGGTGTCGCAGACTGTCACTCCTGGTTGTTGGGTGACAGTCAGATTGGTGCCACCACTGTCCAGGGCGTGCCGAGCCCCGCCTTCGCTAGTCATCGGGGCTCAGTTGGAAGCGGGCCTAATCACTGGAGAGAATTCTATTCCAGCCAATGAGATTCCAGGACAAAGACTTGTCTGGAGCGGTGGAATATTATCCTGAATGTCGTCCTCCGTAAGACCCGACAACCAGGAGTGTTGGACTGCAGTGCTATTCCTTTTCGTAACAGGACCCCTTTGGTTCTCATCTGCGGCACAATTACAGCAAGCGCTACGTCGACGATATTCCAAGTCTCATTTTGTTGTCCTTCATGGAAAGCCGCCCTGCGCTTACCTTTCAGCAACATAATGCCCGCCCACACACGACGAGTGTTTCTAACGCGTGTCTTCGTGCTTGCCAAACTATACCTTGGCCAGAAAGGTTGCCGGATCTCTCCCCAGTTAAGAACATTTGGAGCGTTATGGGCAGGGGCCTCCGACCAGCTCGAGATTGGTAAGAACTTCGCTCGATATCCCTCAGGAGGACATCCAACAACTCTATTGATCAATTTCAAGCCGAATAGCTGCTTGCGTAAGAGCCAATGGTGGACCAATGCGTTACTGATTGCTCAATTAGTGTAGCTCTTGAATAAATCATTCAGTTTTTTTCTGACATCGTAATCATTTGTTTATCTGCACATGTACATCACACCTACCGATTTCCGTGCTATTCGGATAATTCCTTCGCGATGCATCGATTTTTTCATTTCTTTTTATTTTTTTATTTTTCTTAGAGCTTATTTTCAGAAGAGCGAAAAACTGTTGGTAAAATTCGACACCGTTAAGATCAGTTTTGGTTCCGGTGAAATGTAGAAATATGGGAGATGATACTGACTCTACTTTTTATTTTGGAAGCTAGACTTACAAAAGGCAAACCTACGTTTATAGCATTTGTAGATTGAAAGTTTTTAACAATTTTAAACAAACACGTAGTTCCAAATTCTGAAGGTAGCACGGCTTAATTACAGAGAGTGTAAGGTTATCTACAGCTGGTACAGAAACCCACCTGCCCTTTTAAACATCACAGAGCATCAAAAGAAGGCACCAGTTGAAAAAGGAGACAAGGTACTAGTCTTTATCCGATGTTATTCAGCCTAAACTTTAAACAAGCAGTAAGAGAAACGAAAAGGTTTAAAGTTCGGACAATAGAATCAAAAACTACAAGGTTTCCGGATTTCAGTTTTTTTTCTGTCAAACACGGCAAAGGACTTGGAATAGAATTTCAACAGAATGTATAGTGTCTTGAAACGAAGTTCTAAGACGAATCTCACCAAAAATAAAAAAAAAATGTAATGGAATGTAGTCGAATGAAATCTGGCAGTGCTGTGGGAATTAGATTACGAACTATGAAACTAAAATTAGGCGATAAGTTCTGTTATGTGGGCCGCAGCAATGACGATTGCCGGAGAGGATGTAAACGCAGTCTGGCAATAGAAAGAAGACCATTTCTGGAAAAGCAAAATATAGAAACATTTGATGTGAAACTAAGAGTTATGTAGTCGTTTCTGAAGACGTTTGTCTAACTGTGTAGCCTTTAGAGAACGGAAACAAGACTAGTATTTTTGAAATGACGTACTACAGAAAAATGCTAATGGTTAGATGGATAGATCGGATAACTAATGAAGTGGTACTGAAGATGAAGGGGAATATTAGGAAAAAATTGTAGAGTGGAGACCAAGGCTTAATTACAGTAACTAATTTCAATCGGTTGTATGTTATGCGGAGAGTGACTTGTACAAGCTAGACCAGTGTGATCAGATGCCTCATACCAGACTTCAGAATGAAGACCACAACAACAAAAACAGGTTGAGGGTGTTGTCAGTACTTTTACACCTAGCGGTAACCTTTCTACAATCTGTGACAGGTTTCCAGTGATATGAGTTTCCTATCGTCTCCTAGTCCTTGGCTTTTACGAGAGCGTGCTGAAAAGTAATGGTTCCGAAATTTTTATGTGAAAACTCAAAGCTTTTTAAAGAAAGCAAACTTTTTTCAGCAATTTGACGCCTTGGGTTCACTGTCATCGATCATCCTCCACACAGTCCCTATTTGGCCCATCTGATTTTCAACTGTTAACGAACGCCTTCAAGGACTTCGCTCTTATAGTGATGAAGCGATGAAATCAGAGGTAAAGTTGTGGTTCCCTCAACATTGTCAAATACTCTACAGCAACTGTATCAACTAACTGGTCTCTCGATGAGAGAAAAGTGTTCGCCACCAGAGTGACTACGTTAAGAAACAAATATCTAGACATGAAGTTATGTAACGTTCTACACTAATGTAGATATTTAGCATGATGATAAAGTTGCTTTATTTCAAAAATCCTGAGCATTTTTCACATTTAACACACATCCCTGAGACTGAGCGATAGCAATCTGTTTTCGTTCCAGGATTTTCGTATTAATTCCGACCTGGTTGCTTTACGATCCATCCCAGCAGCTTCTCACCTACCTGTAGAAATTTCGAACTCGCTTGAAAGAAGGACTGTCAAGAAACAGGAGTCTCCAGGCACGTTGCTGCCCCCCTGCTGTGTGGTACACATGTGGCCGCCCTTTGCCCCTAGTGAATACGTTTATGGTGAGTCTCAATCTTAGCGGGCAACGCTTCTTGAGAAAAAGCGCCTCTGTCTAATACAAACGCTCTCCATTGTCTGTTAAGTCTTTGTGCCCCTGCTAACAATGCAGGCCTATCTGATGTTCGACACCATTGGTATGCATTCAGTGAGTTTAGAAATGGCGCTTTTAGTTGTGTAACGTTCTACACCAATGCTAATTAAACCCGAAACACCATGAAGGTGGTTTATTACAAAACGTCGAATTAGCATGAAGTGCACTACATACTTGATTCTGAAAATGATTTCAGTTTCAGCACAACAGTACAAAGTAGCATGCAGTCATAATTAGAAAAGTGTAGCTACTCACAGAGGTCCAGTGTGGGCTGAAATTATCGTACAGTAGTGAAACTTGGTAGATACTCTAATGCGTTAACACGGAAAAAAGTAGGGGTAAGCTATAGGGAGAGACGGGTCATATACAATATGTACAACAACCAAGAGGGAATAATAAGAGTGGACGATCAAGAACGAAGTGCTCGTATTAAGAAGGGTGTAAGACAAGGCTGTAGCCTTTCGCCCCTACTCTTTAATCTGTACATCGCGGAAGCAATGATGGAAATAAAAGAATGGTTCAGGAGTGGAATTAAAATACAAGGTGAAAGGATATCAATGATACGATTCGCTGATGACATTGCTATCCTGAGTGAAAGTGAAGAAGAATTAAATGATCTCTTGAACGGAATGAACAGTCTAATGAGTACACAGTATGGTTTGAGAGTAAATCGGAGAAAGACGAAGGTAATGAGAAGTAGCAGAAATGAGAACCGCGAGAAACTTAACATCAGGATTGATGGTCACGAAGTCAATGAAGTTAAGGAATTCTGCTACCTAGGCAGTAAAATAACCAATGACGGACGGAGCAAGGAAGACATCAAAAGCAGACTCGCTATGGCAAAAAAGGCATTTCTGGCCAAGAGAAGTCTACTAATATCAAATACCGGCCTTAATTTGAGGAAGAAATTTCTGAGGATGTACGTCTGGAGTACAGCATTGTATGGTAGTGAAACATGGACTGTGGGAAAACCGGAACAGAAGAAAATCGAAGCATTTGAGATGTGGTGCTATAGACGAATGTTGAAAATTAGGCGGACTGATAAGGTAAGGAATGAGGAGGTTCTACGCAGAATCGGAGAGGAATGGAATATGTGGAAAACACTGATAAGGGGAAGGGACAGGATGATAGGACATCTGCTAAGACATGAGGGAATGACTTCCATGGTACTAGACGGAGCTGTAGAGGGCAAAAACTGTAGAGGAAGACAGAGATTGGAATACGTCAAGCAAATAATTGAGGACGTAGGTTGCAAGTGCTACTCTGAGATGAAGAGGTTAGCACAGGAAAGGAATTCGTGGCGGGCCGCATCAAACCAGTCAGTAGACTGATGACCAAAAAAAAAAAAAAAAAAAGTCTTTGGTCTGTTATGCTTCCATCTATGGTTGTGGTCGTGGTTACCCAGAGAAAGGATAAACGGGTTGCGCGAGTGTCTCGTGTTATTGTACAGTCGTTTGGAGAGTTTTTGGAATACCTGCAAGATAGTATCTAGCCGGTATTCCCGGTGAAGGTCCACGATGCGTGTGTAGCACGGAGCGTTGCTTATGATTTTGAGTACTTTGTTCTGTATGAGCTGCAGGCGAGTTGGCGCAGCGTATCCCCAGACAGGGGCTGCGTACGTCATCAGGGGTCTAATAAGTGTCATGTACATGGACCTAGACACCCTCCTGTTCAGTGTACTACGCCTGTTAAGCATAGGGTAGAGTTGTTTGAGCCTCGCGTTAGCTTTGTTGGTCACGTGTTGAATGTGATCCCCCCAGAGTAGTTTCCTGTCCAGCCAGACACCGAGGTATTTGACCTTCTCGTGGAAACGTATTGGGCGTGTGTGTAATGTTATTGGGTTGCAGTGCTGATGTTTGCGCATTTGCTTCGGTCTTCTAGTGAACAGAACGGCCTCGCACTTGTCGACGTTTACTCTAACACCCCATTTCACCAGCCAATGCTCCGCCGTTCTGAGTGCAGTCTGTAGTCGTGAGTTAATGCTAGACGGCTTCCAATTTTGCGCAAGGATGGCGGCGTCATCCGCGTAGATTGCTACCGTCGTGTTGTGTGTAGCTGGGAGGTCGTTAGTGTAGAGGTTAAACAGTAAGGGCTCTAGGATACTTCCTTGGGGTACTCCTGCCTGTATACCATGTCGTGTCGATTGTTTACCCTGCACGTCGGTGTTGAAACTCCTGTCCGTGAGATATGAGTGTATGAGACGTACGAGCCCGTCGGGAAACCCTGCGTCGCTAAGTTTGCGTATTAGGCCGTTGTGCCATAGACGATCGAAAGCCTTACCGATGTCCAGGAACACCGCCCCAGTTACTTTGTTTGTGTTGTATCCGTGTGTTATGTATTCAACGACGCGGAGGACTTGTTGTGTTGTTGAGTGGTGATTCCTGAAACCGAATTGCTCCGGTCTCAGGGTGTCGTTTGTGATACAGTGCCTGGTGAGTCGTTTTAATATTACCTTGTCAACGATCTTGCTGAGTGTGCTCTGCAGACTGATGGGTCGGTAATTTTGTGGGAGGGAGTGGACTTTCCCCGGCTTCCTGAAATCAGGACCTCGGCCGTCTTCCAAAAGGCGGGGAAGTGCTGGTGCTTGAGTATGGCATTCGTGATGTGTGTTAGGTAGTCTACAGCTTTGTCCGTGAACTCCCGGAGGACACGGTTTTGAATGCCATCGTGACCAGGGGCCTTCCTAGCGGTGGTATGCATGATGGCCCATTTGACTTCTGCTGTACAAACTTGTCGGATGATGTTGCGCGCTGGTTGGGCCAAGATGCGTGTGACCTCCTGGTCGGTAGCCAGTGTGAACGCTGGGTCTGAGGGATCCAGGTTCGGTGTGAATGACGCTGCGAGTGTGAGGGCCATCAGTTCCGCTTTTTCTTCCGCAGAATATGCTGGTCCGTCGGGCCCTTGTAACGTGGGGGTGTACAGTTTCTCCCTGGTGAAGTGTCGGGCTAGCTGCCACACGCCAGGTCGCGTGGTGTCCAGCCCTTCGAGTTTCTGGTCCCACTGTTGTGTCTTAAATGTTTGTATTTTTTCCCGGATTATACCCTGGAGCCTGTTAATGTGCTGGCGCCTGGTACGCTGCCAATGTCTCCTGAGGCGGTTCCTCATTGAGATTAGGCCCAGGATTTCCTGGGGCAGGGCAGCACTGTGTTGTTGTGGCGTGCGGATTGGTATGGTGTCGGCTATTGCGTCCTGGACGGCGCCGGTGAGGGTTTCAACTGCCTCGTCAATTTGGGCTGTCTCGTTAATCGCGTGGGTGGGTGGGATGCGACTGTCTAGCGTTTCCTTGAACTGGGTCCAATTCGCGCACCTGTAGTCTAACATCCTGGGTTGTTCCATGTGCTGCAGCGTTTCTTCAATGTACAGTATAACGGGTTGGTGATTTGAGGGCAGATCGTTTTCAACGGCAACATTAAGTGTCGTTGTTATGCCCTTTGTGAGGGCCATGTCTAACACGTCTGGCCTGTGTCCCCTCCGGTAGGGAATGTGCGTCGGTTCGGACGGCGCTAGTGTGATGTAGTTTCGTCCTAGTGCGTGTTCGTATAGCTTCTTGCCGTTGGAGTTCGTATTCGTGAGTTCCAGTTCGGGTGTTTTGCGTTAAGATCTCCAGCGGCTATTACGCGCGGTGATATGTTGAGTATTGTGCTGATGTCGCGTGTTTTAATGTTTTTATGGCTGTTGTATACTGACACCAGTGTAGTGTAGGCTCCGTTGAACATGAGCCTGACGGCGGTTGCCTCTAGTTTTTCAAGTTCAGGGAGCACCATGTTTCTGTGTTCTATGTCTTTGTGTATGATGATGGCTGTTCCGCCGTGAGCGGAGCCGTCCGGTCGGTCGGTACGATAGACGCAGTAGCCGGTGAAGTTTAGTTGGTTGCGTGGTTTGAGCTTAGTTTCGCTCAGTAGTGCGATGAGGATACCCTTACGCTCCATGAGCGCGGCAAATTCCGCCCTTTTGTTGTTGATCCCGTCTGCATTCCAGAACAGGATCTGTGTCAGTGGTGTGACGTGTTATCCATGTATGGGTGTAAACAGTGTGGTGAGCGCTGTTTGTATAGCGGCCCAGTACTGCCCAGGTTGAGCATTTATGAGCCGTGTCACGAGTGTGGTGACGGCCGCCATGAACTTGTTAAAGATCTGAGCGGTCGTATGATGGGGGAATATTGTTTCCAATAAACCCTCAAGTGTTGTGTTGGTGTTGTGTATGTCGGCCTGTGGCTCGGTTGTGGTGTAGGCGGCCGCTGGTGCGGGTGTTGGCGTAATGTGTGGGCTGGCGCTTGTGTTGTTGGTATGTGGAATATTTTGAGGTGCCTGTGTGTCAGACGTGGTGGGCGGTGGAGTAGTGTGTGTGCTGATATCACTGGCTTGCTGACTGTGTGTCGGTGTTTTGTTGTCAAAATGACTCTGAGCACTATGGGACTTAACATCTATGGTCATCAGTCCCCTAGAACTTAGAACTACTTAAACCTAACTAACCTAAGGACAGCACACAACACCCAGCCATCACGAGGCAGAGAAAATCCCTGACCCCGCCGGGAATCGAACCCGGGAACCCGGGCGTGGGAAGCGAGAACGCTACCGCAAGACCACGAGATGCGGGCTGTTTTGTTGTCACTGGGTACTTTGTTACGGTGCACGTGTGTTCCCGCTCCTGTTTCCGCGTGGTCGCCTACGCCTTCTCTGGGTTTTTGGTTCTGGTGTTCCTTGTGTGAGTGTGTCTTCCTGTGTGTCGTGTGTAGGTTCGCAGGCAGTGGCTTCAGGGGGTGGGGTTGTGTTGTTTTTGGGGGCTGGTGTTGGTACCGGTGTGGTTGTAGTGTTGTGTGTTGGCTGAGACGACTGTGTTGTTGTCGCAGCGATTGTGTTAGGTGCGTGTGCTGGGCGCAGAGGTTCCGCGGCCTGCTCCGCTCAACCAGGGCGTGTAGCCATGGCGAACGACACTCCGTTCCTGACAGGGTTTGGTGCGGGGCTTGGACGTACGCAGACAGTGGTGCGCCCAACGACAATACTGGACATACGAGCAGCACCCCTCTGTCGTTTCATACGAGTCCCAGTTCTGATTGGCGTATCTATCTATGGGGGCTCTAAGGAGAGTGGCTGGTTTTCAGACTACAGTCGTCATTGTCACACAGCTCTTGTACGTGATGAGATGGTATGGGATGCTTTTAGGTACAGTTCGGATAGCTGATCATTTGGGCAGCAGCCGTTATATTTCTGGTATGTGGAGGCCAGTGGGTCTTCTATATCTTCGAGGTTCCATGGCGTTATCTTTCAACAAGATAACACATGACCATATGATGGCCATGCTGTCCAGACCTACCTCGGTACGGAAGATATTCGAATGTTGCCCTGGAAACAATCTCTCATCTAATGAAAACTTCTGGTTATTAGTAGCTGAGAAACTGTTACACCCACCACTCACCAGACGTCCTACAGAGCTGAAGCAGCACGTAATGATGTATTCATATCTTTCACGCAAACTCCGTTCGACTCCACTCCCAGCCAGGTTACAGTCACTGTTGCTGCCACGATTTACAAAGTTTCACGCCATGTCTATCTCCAACTTACCCATAAATTTAATCATTTAGCCTTCCACCTATATTGTACACACGCACAGTACCCAAAATTTCTTATTGAAACGTGAAAGAAGCTTTGACAGTTGCTGTGAACTGCCATGTCTGTCGGTGATCAGTCTACAATACATACATGTTTTAGAACGAAACTTTCGAAAGTGGAAGATGAAATTTTGTATATGTGCGGTAAGATAGAAGTAACACCACATGAAGGGCTGAAACGATTTCGAAAGCAAAAGAGAACACCAAACAGAGGTTGAAGTTTAAAGTTCTGACGCAATATACACCATGACTGAAAATAACTAATATTTAGAACAAATTATTAGTAAAGTGAGCAATTTATTTACTGTAGAGATTGGATTAAGAATAAACAGAGTAAAGAAGGAAGTAAACAAACACACACATAAAGGGAGGAAACGATTGCGAAAGCACAAGAGAACACCAAACAGAGGTTAAAGTTCTTGACGCAATATACACCATGACTGAAAATGATTAATATTTAGAACAAATTATTAGTAAAGTGAGCAACTTATTTACTGTAGAGATTGGATTAAGAATAAACAAAGTAAAGAAGGAAGTAAACAAACACCGTCAGGAACAGAACTTTTTATTTACCGGCTACCGGTTTTAATGTGCAGGTCGTATCATCTTCAGATCTAGGTTCGAACAAAAAAAAAGCAACAACAATAAAATGTTTTACAGAAGTACGATATTACCAACATTTATCTCATGCGTTTTAGAAATAACAGCAAAATGTTATAAATCCACATATACCTGGGTTCACAATGTGCAATTTTCCAACAGTTGTATAAAACTAACGTAAAAATCAAGGATATGATGTGGGAACAATTTTTCGTATAGTCACGTGATATGAGTATCTCATAGATGAATACAACAAGACAGTGTGAAAAATTTCCCCATATGTAATTAAATCAAGAAGATTGATACAATTTAAAACTTCAATTACACGTAAAAGTAATATATTTGCTAGTGTATATTGCATTACACAATAAATGATAAAACGCTGACAGCACACTGTGCATCGTGCATTTTCGTTCTTGTTCACATTTTTTAAAAAAACAATGAAAGATTATCAAGATATCTGAAATTAAGGAAATGCCTTCGTTCTGATAAATAAAATAGAAGTACTCTTACTGTAAGTTAAAATAGAAGGAAGAGAAAGGTGACAAGTTACAAAACTAAGTATAGCTTTTAGCACGCAATTAATACAAATCAGCGAAGGTGTTAATCGATAGTAATTTGGGAAGAGATTGGCCGCTAGATTGCGCCACCTACTAAACCAAGTTGAGTGACATCCGAAGCAGTAGAGTGTTTACGCACGTCGCCCGCTGCAATTTACACCGACCACCTTCCACTATGGTCAGCTAACACGACGAACACATTCATGTTCATGAAACGAGGAAGAACATCAGGCATTATACACCTATTGGAGAGCTCATCATATATATTTAAGTGAGCTTTAGGTAAAAATCAATCAGCTAGTTAACATTCTCGTCAGGTTCTTTCCTTTTGCCCACAGCGCAGACAGTAGGCACATGGTTGACGACATATGGAAGTTCCAAACGGGCCATGAGTCGTGATTGGATAGCTAAATTGTAAGGCGAGCGCTGGCGATAAGCGGAAAATTCATATCATCATTCGACTATACAGCTGATGGTTGTTCGTATTTGCACCTGTGTTTCAAAACGGTTGCAGTCGTCGCAGTGCCTGTTACTTTGGACAAGGATGCGTGTCCGAAGGAACATTGCAACATATTTCTGAACAATACAGACACTGCAATATTACTTATCTGCCAACAAATGGCTGGTTCAAATGGCTCTGAGCACTATGCGACTTAACTTCTGAGGTTATCAGTCGCCTAGAACTTAGAACTAATGAAACCTAACCAACCTAAGGACATCACACACATCCATGCCCGAGGCAGGGTTCGAACCTGCGACCGTAGCGGTCGCTCGGCTCCAGACTGTAGCGCCTAGAGTCGCACGGCCACTCCGGCCGGCTATCTGCCAACACCCAGCAAGCGACTTTCAATTAAGATGTCTCCACTGTACTGGAATGTACGAGCGCAGGTTGTGATGATGATGACGTTTGGTTTGTGGGGTGCTCAACTGCGCACTCATCAGCAAGCGTACAAAGTCCCAAATTTTACAAAGTCAAATTTTTAACTCAATCCAATGTAGTCACTGTCACGAATGATGATGATGCTACTGATGATGATATGATGATGACGATGATGATGAAATGATGAGGTCAACACAAACACCCAGTCCCCGAGCATAGAAAATCTCTAATCCGGCCGGGAATGGAACCCAGGACCCCGTGATCCAGAGGCAGCAACGGTAGCCACTAGACGGCGCAAGTTGTGGACACATAGTTGATGACAGGTAGAAGTATGGGCTCAGCCATGAAGCGTGCTCGCGTAGAATTACGCTACGGCCACTGCTCGCAATAAGTGGGAAATCCGAGTTCGAGTTCCGGTCCGGCACAAATTTTCATTGCCGTCATTCCATTATACAAATGATGGTTGTCTGTATTCGCAACTGCGAATACATTTCATGTACAGTGTATATTAACGTTTTGTGAACAAATGACACATCTGAATTGAGTGAGCTGGCCTTTGAGTGTAGTAAAAACCAGAATTAGCTTAGCTACAACAGCAGCGGTAGGTAACGCCTGTGGTATAGACGAACATTGATTAAAGGCTCCTGTTATGTATGGATGCTGGGGGAACTAGTCACTGTCTCGATACAGCTGGGAGCTGTATCGGCCACTGTTGGCAGGCTTCAGACTACTGCCATCGGCTGGGGTGGCGTTCGGTCACCTGACACGACTACTTTATCACCTTTGATGCCTATAGCATCGCCTGTGATACTTATGGTGTGGCGCCTTCCGAGGTGCTCGTTCTGACCGGGCGACACTTGAAACGTCCCCTTAGAAAAATTATAAATGACTGTGCTTAAACTGACACATAATATTTTTAGCGCAACGCAATCTGGCTTTCAATAATCCCTACAAAAGAATGGCCCTGACTAACATTAACCTATACCTTTCACAAATCACTTACCTCACAAAAATCTTCGTTACTCGAACTACTGCAATACAGCGAGCGCCACTACTGCCAGCTAAATAAAAGATTCAAACTACTGAAGGTATAGTTAGCAAATGAAAGATTTTGATAGAGAACAAACAATGTATTTACGTTAATAGTGTTCAAAAGTCATAATATATATATCAGTTCATGACATCCAGTCTTACAAATGTACTCTCTCTGATGGACACACGTCCAGATCATCCGCTCTCAAAACTCCGCCATCTCACACCCCACATTCACCACTGCTGGCGGCTCACCTCCTACTGCGCAACGCTACGCGCTGCTAACAGCCAACTGCCCAACACTACAATAGCGAATATTACAACAATGCCAACCAGCCACATCCTTCAGACAGCACAGTCAGTGATTTTCATATAGAGCGCAACGTGGCGTTACCAACATAAAAACCTAAACAGCCTACTTACACACTTGCTTGACGGTGAATGGCGGACAGTGGCGGGGTCGAGAATCTTTGGGCACAAGGTGTAAGTCGGTATTTTCTGCAAGGTTGTCTTCTTAAGCCTTATAAACAAATTTGAGGTTTTGCTGAAAGTACATAGGAGCCAGTTCTGGATGCCCCGCCTGTTGAGAGAGGGCCCGATCTTCCTGAAGGGTGTGAGTAAGTGCAGATGGTGGGATTGTTGTCATTGGGGCTCCAACGTTAGGCGGGTGAGGGAATCCGTTAGACAAATAGCAGGCTCGTCTGGCAGGGGGGCAGTGACGATTCTGTTTACTTTACTGAGGATCACGCCTAAGATGCTGAGGAAGCTCTGCCGGAAGCGACTGAACGAACTGGGAGCACCCGTCTGCAAATTGTCGCCTGCCGCGTGGATTCAGAGGCCGTCCTCGGTTCCTAAAGGCGTCTGACTGCTTTAGTATACCCCAGAACGTGGGATGGATGCAGCGTCGTTCCCAGAACCGATCGCAGTCCTCTGGTTTGGAGCTAGTGAAACATTTAAATCAGACAATTCTGAGACGATTTTGAACATGTACTTGTGCACCTCTGCTATAGGGTGGAGAGTTGTAGGACTTCTTAAAGTGGTCAGATGTGCACCACTCGAAGGAAGTGGCTATTGCTCTAGCGGGGTGCATGTGGGGTACACGTGCAAGATTTTTTGGATGGAGAAATCCGTCCACATGCGCGACAAAATACGTTCTGATCACAGAGAGGGAAAAAGAATGTTTCTATTAATTAAAGAGGGTAGCATTTGTCGTGGTAGAGCGAGGAAAGAAAATGTTAGTTCGTTGTTAGTTAAGCGCAGAAGCGTGTATGGAAAGGTCCCAGAACCAGTCTCGTTTACAAGCGGTAACAATGCCCCATAGTACTAGGGACAGAAAGCTGTCTTGAACCAAACGTGAATGGCAATTAAATCCTAAATTCCGATTGGAATGTATATTGCAAAGATAGATTGAAAGCCAATGATGGAGACGTGTTTACAGCTGTAAGAAATACGATAATATATACAGAGGTTAGACAGATTCTGAATCAGCACTAGTTTCAGTAAAGATAATTATTAAAGGTGGACCGAAAATGGTCATCGGATGTTTTTATAGAGCCCCCTATCCCAGCTGCAGTAATGGCGGAATATAATAGGGAAATCCCGGAGAGAAGATGTCGCGTAAATGTTCTCGTCATGTTAAATTATTAAGGGAAATTTGCAGCCTAACTGTTATAGATTAAGAGACTCGCCAAGATACCATCCGTGGAATTAGTAATGGATTTATCGCTCTCTGACTCTGGCTGACTCTGGACGCGACAACACTGAGGTATTTTTCATAGGAAAAATTAATTTAATTGATCCTTCCCTGTGTATATATTCATTATTTAATGCATTCAAGATGAGTATATGGACTAATACTAATTAAATAAGTAAAGGAGGATTCAATTAATGAATGTTTAATCATAAAATAAAAAGGAAAGCGCAAAAACACAACATGAAACCCTAACAAGTATACAACTATAAATCCAATGTTTACCCTCTCCAAGACTGGAACAACACCTAGCTGCCTAAACGCGTCCCCCGTTATGTCCGTTAAGAACACTACAACAGTTGCCACTGTTAACACTTTTGTTGGTTCTAACACCTCCTACACTGGCACGTAGATGACCTATCGGATCTGCACATATGTAACTTTACTGTTCCCTATGCCACACAAGTGGCGTTGTAGAAGACTGGCGACGCCGTCTAAACGCTGCGTGGCGTCCAGGAAATAAAAACGGCTGCACAATGGACGTATTTTTGCGTCCGTAGACACTGAGTTATTGCAGTTGTTTTCTAGACTCTGCAGTCTGCCTGCCTACACTGGCCAGGAGTAGACGGGTGTCTCTAGAGCACGAGCGCAAATGAGCACCTCTCAATACTAACAGCGCCACAATGAAGAATTAATCTGTTCCTTTGTCTACAGAGAAAGAAATTGCTCATATTTCAAGTAGTGCAGTCATTTCTGTACTAAGTAAGACAGAGACTAGTCACTGGAGATTAGGGTTGGGCAAGAAATAGCGTATCTGTTACAGATCACAGTGATAGAGAACTCACAGATATCGCAGTAACAACTTTACAGAATCTGGTTGCGATTTCAGTCACAATTCGGAGTCGCAAGTAGCCTTTAACAATCAACACCGTGTGCCATCTGTTGGCCGAATTTCGTACTTCTTCCTGTGAACCTATTGTCTAGGTGCGATTTCAGTGACAAGTCGCAAGTAGAAGTCGCAAATAGCAACTAAAAAGGGCAGTTAACATTCATCGCCGTATGCCATATGACGACCTAAGTTCGTACTACTGTTTTTCTTTGTGACACGTTATCGAGTCTAACTGTGATTTCCATGACAAGTCGCAGCTAGAAGTAGCAAGTAGCAACTACAAATCGCAGTTAACATTAGATGCCGTATGCGATGTGTTGTTCTACGCCCGTACGTCGTTCTGAGAACCTTGTGTCTCACAGAATGGATGTATCACATGCTTATGGTCGAAGAAAAGAACCAAGAAGCCAAATTGCTCTGACAAAAATTTTATACCCAACTGAGAAACGGTGCAGCCGAGGAATGTGAAGGGCGAATAAAGGTTGTGCCAACAGACAGACCATAGCGTAGCCTGGAATTTCCGTGACATGTTTAAACATACTCTTCATCATAAAAGCTAAAACTGCAGAATAATTTCAAAAACAGATAATTGATGACTCCGACGAGTATTTTGATGCGGATTACACACATATATCGTACATAAACTGCTGAAAATGTAATCTGGTGTCTTACTATGTAACTTTTACCAAACGTTCAACAGCTTTATTCACAAGACGGATGTTTTTTCCGACAGTACAATATGCAGTTAAACTTTTGTATGTATCTTCAAATACTGCATTAGTTCTATTACCAATGTCAACTTGTAATTGTAAAATCAGTGCTTTCCGCTGTTTGCACTTGCACATCATCAACCTTAAAACACGCACCCTTCCAGCCTAACCTAGACTTTGGGCTACGCTACAGGTCAGTCTGTCATCACAACCGACATTCAAGGCGGGAGGGATAGACGGATCAGTATCACACTCTAGCAAGTCTTTATCATTAAATACATGACAGAAAATTTTTGGGGTATGGGATGAAAGGTGAGAATGGAATTTTCATTATTCACAGACTGTATGGTTCACATTTATTTATCATTCCTTTCACGTAATGAATTTAATGACACATTGTACTAATACTCATTTTGCACACTTATGTTATCAATTACGGCTCTTTTACGCTGTGAATTCTTCAAGAATCGTCTTGAATCTTCACGATTATCTCTTCTAGATGTGGATGATGTAATACCCCAAGAAACCCAAATAAGAATGTCATGATAATTTAAAGTAGGGAACAGTGCTATCCTGACAGGTACAACAACTTTGACAATAATGTAACACCTTAAAGTTTTGATGAACACCAATTTCAATTATTACTGAGTATATCATGATATAAAGATAGAAAGAAAGACAGGTTATTTTTAATTAGCTATCAAACATCTTAGTAATAACTACAAATGAGTATGACGAAAGTTAAGTCCAAAGTAATATGTCGGTCAGAGATAACATTTATTATGAAAGCGGTGAAAAGGAAATTCAATGCGTTTACAATGCTCGATCATGGAAAAGTTAGTCGCTTGCTAGCTTGCTTGCTATCAAGTCGAGAGCGAGCACCGTTTGTTATAGTACTACAAACAGAACGCTACGAGATTGTTTCTTTAAAAAAAAAAAATTAATGTTGTGTAACAGAGATGCGCGGTCTTGTTTCTCAATTATTCTGACTTGAGAACTTGAATTGAAGTGATATTCTGATAGTGTACGATGAGTTAATGAACTTTAATTATTGGAGATATTATTGTTGGACTCAACCTTCATCAAAGTGAACAGTTACAACGAAGAATGGACATAGTACCGAAGACTGCAATACCTGATTAGCCGGGAGTGGGAAACATTAATACGACCACACGAAGATAATACAAATACGCCAATTGTAAAATTTGTCTTAATTGTCACGATCACCGAACTGAAAAGAATCGTAATTGATCTGATCCATCGGTGTGCGTGTGGTGTGATGATTATAAACTAACTGCTAAGAAGGAACAATAAAATTGTCCGTCAGTAATGGAAATCTCACGTGTTGGCTCCATCATTAATTGAACTGTGTGATAGTTGATGATCGAAATCAATTAACTGTGAACATTTTAATTGAAAGAGTGACTTGATGAACATTGAGCACTGAAAGGAGTGTTTTGCCGAAATAATATCACGACGCACGAAAGCAAGATTGCATTATAGATTATCTCTGGATTTGCGTCGTGCCGTAGTCAACAATTCTGCCTAGCAACGTAACAACTACTGATACTGAACCGCAAATGAATTTTTCCTCGCTTCAGTGAAATGACGACGGTGATGAATGATTTACTCAATACTGCAATAACTAACTAACCAGGCATAGCAAATCATCATAAAAACATAACAGACAATTAAAATCAGCAGTTCGCATCGCTGAGAAGACTGTGCGGACTCGCAAACGGACTTTCATACATTACGCGAGGAACAATTTTCTTTAGAGATTTTGCGGTGCTGTTCCACGTTATCCGACGCTGTTCTACTGCGCGTCGCGTCTCCATTCCACCGACCGAGCTGTAGCAGTAGCGGCTCAACACCAACAGCGACAACAAAAGGGGACAGGGGACGTTACATCATGCCGGCGTCCAACGTGGGGCTCGACGACGCCAGCTGCCATCTCATCTAGCAGACGACGAAGAGCCTAACTACGCTAGCCGACAAATTATCGAGCAGACAATATAGTATTCGACGACGACATTTATGTAGCGTTTGTCCACAGAACAGGATTCAACGACCCCGGATGACACATTGTCCGACGCTTCATACTAATTACGAGAGCAGAAACAATTTGTGGATCTGACGCCTCTACAGCTGCAACGCGAGGGTTAACTCTTCACGACTTCGAGAGATCGACAAGGAGAGCGACGCAGTGCATCGGAGAGCTGTTAGAGACAACGACTGTAGCTGCCACCAGAGACGAGAACAACGCCACGACAATCTCATATAAATGAGAAACCGTAAGCACTCAACAGAATAAGTGATCATTCAAGTATCGTAGAGTTAAGTATTTTACCATAGTGGTAATATTGAACGTTCATTGTGCTTGCGTTACGAAGAAGTAAAGTAGTGGTTGAAATATTGTAATAATAGTAGACCGTAGCAAACAAGAGTTACCATCATGTCTAAAAGAAAGATAAGATTACGTAGTGACACTGATAAAATCATTCCAGAATCGGGGGAGGAACTAAGTGATTTGTCTGAACAAGAGGAAATTAGTAGGACAATAGTCAATGTAGGAGGATAATAATAATTCTGATACTACGGTGGAAGTAGATCACGAATATATGATGAGTGTCGCACAGACCAGTTCCGGAAGTGTCGATGTACTCAGTCTTATATTAGCAAAATTAAATATATTGAGTGATATGAATGCTAAAATCAATGAACAACAAGCAATATTGGGTGATATGAATGCTAAAATCAATGAACAGCAAGCAATATTAATTAGTGAATTTTCTGACGTAGATAACAACAAGCAAATTTAGAAACTTGATTATCTAACATAGATGCTAAGATAGTGCAGCAGCAAGCTGCTATTGAAGCCAATTTTAGAGAACAACTACAAATCTTTGAAAATAAATTTGCCGAACAGCAGGGTAATGTAGCTAATAAAATTGAGGATGTGGAATCTAGACTAAGTAAACGGGAAAAGGAGGATGTAAAAATTATCGACTGTGTAGATAAAATACAGGAAAGTGTCGGTAATTTATCAGAACAAATTGGAGTAGTATCAGAAAGGGTCAATTCACTGGCAGAAACTAATAGTAATATTACAGATCGTTTAAGTGAAATTGAGACTAACTCAGCTAAGAAGAGGGTAACGAATTTAACATTGTTTTGTTAACAACTAATGAACTAATTACGAATACAACTTTAGAAAATTGTGTCAAAAGACAACTCCAGATAAGTGTAGCTCGAACATGGTATTGACTTTAAACCAGAAAATGAATATTTATGTAGCCAGTCAAAACCTAACTGCGAGAGGAAACGTCCGCGAAAACAACATTGCCCG
The DNA here is from genome assembly GCF_023864345.2 of Schistocerca serialis cubense. Classification (NCBI taxonomy): domain Eukaryota; kingdom Metazoa; phylum Arthropoda; class Insecta; order Orthoptera; family Acrididae; genus Schistocerca; species Schistocerca serialis. The sequence continues at coordinate 455,642,703 of NC_064641.1, read as the reverse complement.
TATACCAATGAACCGTGGGAAATAAACACACAATCGGATACAGAGGATGATCCCTATGTACAACGGAGTTGTATTTCTTCATTAAAGGTTGAACACAGTATTTTCAAGATTAGACAATTCCCCGTTTTCTCTAGTGAACAGAATAACATTAACCCAAAGGCATTTATCAATTCTTTTAGAGAATATTTCAGCGTAGTTGGACCGAGTTTGACAAGATCTAAAATTATAGGAGAAGCGGCAATGTGAGCTACTGAAATAAGCGAAACCTGCAATACATTCTCCGAGTTTGAGAAACTATTCTTAGCGAAATATTGGTTATTAAGTCGACAAAAGCGTTTGCGTAAAGAGGTTTATCAGCCTGAGTTTTACAATTCAAAGAAAGAGACCTTAAGACAATATTTCGAGAGTTATTGTAACAAGACAAGATGTTGGACTGAACCAATTTGGAGCCGTGAAGTCATTAGAAAATTAAAACGAAGATTACCATTCAATATAAGAGAGAAACATATTCACGTACCTTATAGTGATGTAGAGCAATTTGTTGTATCATTGATAGATTTAGTTGATATGTTAATGGAGGATGCGAGAAAGTGGCAAAACAACAGAAATAACTATTATTCTAGGAACAGTGGAGGTAATTGTCAATGGAGTCAGAATAAGCAGAATAACAATCATTCACCAGAATTCAACCGTAATAACAATAATCCTCAAAACGGTAGTGGACAGATAGATAGCGTGCCAAAGAATAACCAGAACTGGAATGCGAAATTATAATTATCCTAAAGGTTCATTCGTAGAAAATAACAATCAAATGGCAGGACCAAGTGGTTTTCAAGGTTGAACTTGGTATCAACGAATAGGCAAAGGAAATTTGGGGGGGGGGGGGGCAATCGCCAAACCATCAATGTTCTGACGATGGCCGAAGAAACAACTGTGCTCCAATGGAACCGTCAAATAAGTCCAGTTGGGAGACATGTCAAATGAATAACGTACGTTGGACAAATATCAATACTATAGGCAAGTCCTTTGAATTTAATAGACCTATACCATTAACGGATGGAAGAAGTATGGTGATAGACAGTGCATATCCCCGAAAAGTAAATGAAGTACATTTGGTAGAAGTGCATGAACCACGCAGGAAACTGAATGACAGACGGTCAAACGAGAACCAGTCATTTTAGGCCATCCTCGGATGGCTGGCAATGAGGAGGGAGGCAAGCTTTGCGAGTCCGTAAACATCCTTAGGCATAGCAATGAATCAGATATAAGAGAAGATTTAATGAATGAACCAAGGGCTGAATTAAATAAGAGAGGGTACACTTTACAAGCTATAGTGGTAGCAAAAATCAATAAAATACTGGTTTATTTATTTTTATTTATTTATTGCCTTATCGGGCCTTTAAGGCCTACAGCAAGAAGAACAAAAGGAAAAGTAAAGACAAAAAGACTTACAAAAGTACTCTATACAGTAGTAAAAGTTACATATGTACATTACAGCTTAAAGAAAAACGAAAAAATAAACAGGGCATTCAATCAAAGGTTTAAAAGGCAAGAGGGATACATTACAGAAACAAAAACAAAAAAACACACACGCAGTGTCTGTCAATTACACGAGAGGAGGGAGCTGTTGCAGATGGTAGTCCATCTCATCCGGTCGTTGGCGTCCTCCTCCACAGCTGCTGGTTCCACTTCTTTCAGGATCGTTGTTATCCTATCCTTCCATCGAGTTCTTGGGCGTCCTCTAGGGCGTTTTCCTGTGGGTTGAGAGTGGAGGACTCTGTTTGGAAGGGATCCGTCTGCCCGTAGGATGTGGCCAAACCATTGGAGTCTCTTCCGCGCCAATATTCGTCCAATGTGTGGCTTTCCATACCGCTGGTATAAATCTTCTTTTTTTCTTCGTTCCCATTTACCTTCCATGGCATTGTAGATGGGTCCATATATCTTCCGAAGTACCTTCCTTTCAAATGCACATATTGCTTCTTCTGCTGTTGCTGATGTTGCCCAAGTTTCACAGCCGTATAAAAGTACTGGTCTCACCAGTGTCGTGTATAGGTGGATCTTGTTCTTCTGCGATATCAGCCGAGATCTGAAAAGATTGTTCAGGCTAAAGAACATGCGATTAGCATTTGTTATACGTTGCTGTACTTCTTTCGTTACTTCACTTCTATTTGTTAGTATGGAGCCCAGGTACTTGAACTCTTCAACTCGTTCGAAGGTATGCCTGTCGACATCAATGGAAGGAGGGAGATCTCGGCGGCGTGATACAACAAGATATTTAGTTTTTTCCTCGTTCACCACCAGCCCAATTTTCTCTGCATTGTGGAGGAATCGGGAAGTATCCCTGCGTACTTGCTCTAGAGTGTCGCCAAGGATCACAACATCATCAGCAAATGCCAAGATTGTGTCTGCTCCCACCATCTCCATCTCTCTGGTTCGACAAGTGTCACGGCTTACTTTTTCCAGGGCCAAATTGAATAATATTGGCGCCAATGGATCTCCTTGTCTCAATCCATTTTGTATACTGAATGATGGTGATAGTTGATTACCAAACCGCACTTGGGCCGTAGACTGAGAGTAGCAAGCAGCAATTAAGCGGATGTATTTTGATGGGATGCCAAGTTCCTCTAACGTTTCCCATAACGTGGCGCGGTCAATGCTGTCATAAGCTTGTCGAAAATCGATGAAGATGAGGTGTAGATCCTTATTGAATTCGTAGAATTTTTCTATCAACTGCCTCAGAGTAAATATGTGATCAATTGTCGATCGTCCAGCAACGAACCCACATTGATAGGTCCCTACAATTCCTTCAGCCAGTGGTTTCATGCGGTTTAGTAGCAGTGTTGTAAAAACTTTGTAGCCAATTTCAAGTAACGAAATCCCTCGGTAGTTGGATACATGAGTAGCATCTCCCTTCTTGAATATGGGACATATGATTGCTCCCTTCCATTCCTCAGGAATAACTTCTGCTTCCCAGATGGTAGAAATTAATCGTTTCAAAGCACCCACCAGTGTTTCCCCTCCCAAGCGAAGCATCTCAGCTGTGATACCACTACCTCCTGGAGCCTTGTTGTTCTTGAGTGCTTTTAGGGCAACACTGATTTCTTCCTCAGATGGTTCAGGGACTTCAACTCTGTCAAAACGGGCATCCGTCTGTGTTGTCCCTACTGGTGGGTTGTCGGGATTCAATAGGTTTTCAAAATGTTTTTTAAATAGGGTTGCTTGCTCTTCTGGCGGTACAACTTCACCCGTCTCATTCGTTAGGACCAATGTACGTTGTCTGTATGCGCCTCTGGCGAATCTTGAGGCCTGGAAAAACGAGCGTGACGACTTTGCTTCTTCGACTGCAATCAACAGACTTTTGTGGTGGTCCCGTTTCTTCTTTCTCATGAGTTGGTCCGTGTTACGCCTCGCTTCGTAGTAAGCTACCCTTGCTTCTTCCGAGAGTTGCTGTAGCCATTTTATCCTCTTCGCTGATCTAATCTCAACAGATTCTCGACATTGTTCATCGAACCAAGGTTTACTTCTTCGTTTTGCATCGCAAACTAGTTCTTCATTTGCACTTTCTAACACTGCATTCCTCAGCAGCAGCCATGCGTTCTCCACACTGGTAGGGTTCTCTGTTATTGTGAGATGTTCTGCAATTTTTTCTTGATAGCGCTGTCTCACTTCTACATCTTTCAACTTATTCTTGTCGAAGCGGACCCTCATTTCAGAATTTCTTCTCCACATGGTTGAAAGTTTCAGACGTAGTTTGACTACCACTAAGAAATGGTCTGAATTCATATCTGCCCCGCGAAAGGATCTTACATGCTCGACACTACAATGATGTCTTCGGTCAACAAGAACGTGATCGATCTGGTTCATCGTACTTCCATCTGGGGATATCCAGGTTACTTTATGCACTGCTTTGCGGGGGAAGTATGTGCTTCTAACGATCATTCTCCTTGTATCGGCAAGGTTAATTAATTTGATACCATTCTCGTTGCTTGTTTCATGGATACTATCAGGCCCTATCGTTGGACGATACTGCACTTCTCTTCCTACTTGGGCATTGAAGTCTCCCATTATCAACTGAATTGAGTGTCTTGGGAGTTTGTCTACTACATTCTCCAGTTCTAGATAGAAGTTATTCTTTGTTTCTTCATCGGCATCCTCTGATGGGGCATGACAGTTGACTAGGCAGATCTTATATGGTTTAGCGTGTAAAATCATCCAACAGATTCGGTCGTTTACAGGAGACCATTTGTTGACAGCCGATATCATTTTATTGTGTACAGCAAAACCAACTCCAGAAGTCCAGGCTGGGCTTAGCTCATTGCTGTTAAAGAGCGTGTGAGTATCTCCAATCTTCATAACACCCTGAGGAAGTCTTGTTTCTTGAATTGCTGCCACTATGCATTGATATTTACTCAGTTCTCCTCCAAGTTGTTTCATTCCCCCCGTCATGATTGACCTTACATTCCATGTTCCAATTCTAAATCCAGAAAATCCATTTACGTATCCAGTTTCGTCACCATTTTGATCCGTCCAGTTTTTCCTTTTGTCTTTTTCTTTAACCAGAGTCTTTTTTACAGAGGATGGGGGGTTGGCCCATCCTCTAACCCTCCTCCTTTCTCATCCGGGCTTGGGACCGGCAATGGCGGAGTTAATAAAATACTGGTAAATATACTAATTGATACGGGGTCAATGGTCAGTTTAATGACAATTAATTGCCTAAATGTGGTTAGTAGACAGCAGAAATTTCTCAGTTTGCCAGTATCAGGATGCACAGTATCAGGGGCATTTAGCGCTAAGGCGCAAAGGATAATTAAGCAGGTACGGGTAGCAGTGGAGATACAAGGAGTCGAAATAGAATGTACTTCCTTGATAGTATCCAGGATGTCTACACCGTGCGTATGGGGGATGGATTTTTTTGTATGATTATAGTGCAGTCTTTGATATTAAAGAAGGTGTTTGTACTCTGATTGTTAAAGACAAACCATTGAAGGCAACATCAATGAAGAAAACAGTTATGTTAGGGAAATACTGTCAACATTTAATTGTTAATTGTTTTCTGGTAAATGCTCTACATTGTCTGAATAATGACCGTGTTAAGCCAACAGATGCTGAGGCTGATATGTCGGGCATCGACGGGAAAGTCCGGGAATCGGAATATTTGTTTACACAACAACAAATAGAATTAAGAGAGGTTTTAAAATTATATTTACCAGTATTCAACGAAAAACCAGGTGTGATTAAAAACTTCGAGTATAATATCGAAACTTACCCGCATACCACATTTTTTAAAACAACGTATTCGTATTCAGTTCCGTGGTCAAAAAGAAAAGCGATAACTAAAGAAATGAAAAAGATGTTGGGCTGGGGAATTATCGAGACCTCGATGTACGAATATTCTAGCCCACTATTAGGAGTAACTAAGCCTAATGGTGATATACGATTAGTCTTAGACACTCGAGATATCAACAAAATTATTAAGCCTGTTAGGACTCGACCAGAAAATCTAGAAGAACTCGCCCAGAAATTACACGGGGTGAAGTTCCTGACCTCCCTGGACCTCAGAAGGACCAAAATTACAAAAGAATCACGAAAATACACGGCGCTCATTTATTTAGGACGAAGTTATCAATTTAAAGTAATGCCATTTGGATTGAATATTAATGGTGGTGTTTCTATAACCGCACTGGATAGAGTACTTGGTCCGGATTTGCTGGAATGGATCACTGTTTATGTTGATGAGTTATTAATTGCCACAGAAATGTGGGCCGAACATCTTGAGATACTGAACCGTGCATTTGAAAAATTTCTAGTATGGGGTAAGAACTAATTTAGTAAAGTCAAAATTTGGGAGAAATCAGATTAGATTTTTAGGTCACATGGTAACACCTGAAGGAATAATTCCAAATCCAAAGAAGTTAGATGCCATAAGATACCGCCCTTATCCGATAAATAAGAAACAGTTAAAATCATTTTTAGGTTTAGCATCTTTTTTCAGAAAGTTTATATCCCATCAATTGTTAAATAAAGACTGCGCGTCGTGTCTCCATTCCAACGACCGAGCTGTAGCAGTAGCGGCTCAACATCAACAGCGACAAGAAAAAGGGAGAGGGGACGTCACAATGGGAACATACTCGTAGAGCAGCCAGTAATGGAAATGCGAATGACATCTGGAAAATCATTAGGATTATTAAACTTTTATATTGCTACTAATTACTAACAATATAATTCACGTTATAAACTGCTAATACTTCTGGTAATGAAAGCTCTTGAGTGGGGAAGGTTTCACACTTTGCATAAACGATGCCCTACGTTCATTCGCAAACTTTGAAACTAACCTTACTTCTGATGAAGACTATGTAAAGAAGCTGTGGCAACTTTTCCAGTTCTGTTGTCACTGATATTTTGAATTATCGCTATACCAAGTGACTGATAATGTGGTTCAGAAACTTGTGAACTTAAGAACGTGGTTAGAATTCGTATCCTAAACATGAATTCCAATGGTACTGTGTGGTAATTTGTATTATGATTCTGAACATTACACTATTAATATTTTTACTCTTGTTCCATTAATTTAAACTAAAGCCGAAGGAAGAACATAGGTAAAACACACGTAATACTGATTGTGTTGTTGAGATGAAACTGCCTGTGGGCAAAATTTTCTTTCGCATATGATGTAACAACTGAGGAAGAATCGTAAGAAATATTAAGAATACCGTTTCAGGTAACTTTTTGTCAGTTTGGTTACTGAAACATTACATTAGGCCCTCACAAATAATCGCCTATTCAGCCTAGAACGTACTTCTGGGTTGCATTGACACAGTTCACTTCTTTCTTGCGACGAGAGTCAGTGTAACATCTACGGTGATAAATCGCAGAAATCGCATAAAGTACAGAAATCGCAGAAGTCACAGAAGTCGCAGGTCACAGAAATCGCGTAAGTCACAGAATTCGCAGAAGTCGCAGAAATAGTGGAGGGACGGAAGTTGTGACTTCGTTAACTGCGATTCTTAACTGTAATTTGTCACATTTAAGAATCGCAGTTACCGAAAAGTAGCAATCACAGAAATCACTGATCCCGGAAAATCGCAGTTTAGCCCACCACTACTGGAGACGATGTCTCAGAGAGGCCTTGCTCTGTAACTGTTCTGCTCGCCTCCTCTCGCAAGACTCGGCTGCACGCTCGCTACCAAGCTCCGTTTCTCTAGTATCCGTTTTGGACACAGCCAATCACAGCTCTCCATTCGCAAAGATTTCCTTCCACCCTTGTAGGATGTGAAACCGCTCGCCAGCCTACACAGGGCTTCCAGAACCTTCGAGATGTTTCTCGAAAGATTCAAGCAAATGCATGCTCAAACCTCCGACCGATGGCATCGTTTCACAGCTTCACTTCGATGCGAACAGGCCAATGGCTACACGGTCACCGAACTGTAACTGTACCCACACCCTGGCTGGGGTTTGCTCGGGCTGCTCTTACGGTCAGCCTCCGCAGGTGTGGCCCCCTTCGCTGCCCACGGATCTTGGTAAAGCTCCCTGCCCTTTCGTTGCTAAGGCCAGCGAAAAATTTAATCGCCCCAGAGCATGCAATTTTATTGTTTTAGGGAGAAGCTAGCCAGTATCAAAACTTTCCATTAATAAAGTGACAGTTCTCCTAACCAGCGATCTCTTTTGATACAAACTATCTGTATTAATTAACATAACAGATGACTATTAATTGATAATTCTAATATGTAAGGTGACCAAAATACCGACGCCGTACAACTCATGTGGTTACGGTGGGCAATAGACACAGGGAATCATTTAAAATTGTTCTAAATAGCCTATCCGAAATGTATCTTGAGTAGCTGGTCAGAGAACCGACCCGCGAAGGTAACATATCAGGATTTCCTGGTCACAAGCATGCCCGAACTTTTCGACGAGTTAATGTAGCACAGGGAAACGGTGGTTATAAGGCCCTTACATCATCCGTGAATACCGCAGTATGGGAATGTAAACAGAGGTAGGAAGATATCTCTGCTTAACATGCGCGATAAAAAATAGATTTCAGATTGCCTGAACGGTCAACAAGATTAATTCATCTCCAGAACCGAAAATGAGTATCAATGGACGAAGATCAAGAATGTTGTACAATACGCCATTGACAGGTATCTGTTGGGCAAAGCCGTAAGGTATCGAAAAGACCCGCCGTGATTCGCCAGCGGACTTATAAAACTGCTACGAAAACAGAGAGAGCTTCAATGCAAATTTAGTCCGCCCCGATAGGTGAGTGGTCAGCGTGACGGATTTCCGTCCTAACGCGCTCGGGTTCGATTCCCGGCTGGGTCGGAGATTTTCTCCGCTCAGGGACTGGGTGTTGTGTTATCTTCATTATCATTTCATCCCCATCCGGTGCGTAGGTCACCCAATGTGGCGTCGAATGTAATAAGACCTGCACCAAGGCGGCCGGCCAATGACGCCAAACGCTCATTTCCAACGCAAATTTAAATATAGGCAAAGCCTCACAGACAAATAAAACCAGAAAGAAGCCAAAATTAACGAAAGGAGAGCCATGTATGAAGAGTTCAACGAATGAGAAAGCAAAATTCCGTTTACTGAGTAGACAGAAAATTCTAAGGAGTTTTGGTCTTACGTTCAATCAGTAAACGGATCGAAGGCTTCCTCCAGACACTTTATGAGCACAATGGCCTCGAATCAGAGAATGATAAAGTCGAAATACTAAACACTTGTTTTTAGAACTGTTTCACTGAAGAACATCGTGCTGTAATTCATCATTTAAATTGACGCACGAACGTCAAAATGATAGATGTAAAAATAAGTGACCATGGTATAGAAAAGCAACTGAAACAACAGAAGAAAGGCTACTGGCCCTGACAGGATACCAGTATGACTCTACATAAAGCATGCCAAAAAACTTGGTCCCCTTCTAGCACAGAAGCGAAGTGTTTCTAGTGACTGTGAAAAAGCGCAGGCCATTCCCATTTACAAAGGAGGATTGTCGAAAAGACGCAGAAAATGACAATCCTTTATCTATTGTTTCGGTACGTTGTAGAAATTTGCAGTATGTTTGTCCTCGCATATTACATTTGTTGAAACTTAAAAGCTCCTCTGTGGAAATCAACATGTGTTCCGAAAACTACGATCATGTGAACCCCAGCTCGCTCTGTCAGTCCACAGCACCCAGAGAGTAGTATGCAGCGCCCACGTCGATTCCGTGTTCCTTGACTTCAGGAGTGCATAATGTTAACGAAGGGAGAAGCATACGGAATAGGTTCCCAGATATGTGAGTGGCTCGAGCACTTGTTAAATAATAGTACGTTGTCCTCGATGGTGAGCATCCATCACAGACAAGTGCATCGTCAGGCGTACCGCTATTATTTTCTATACACATAAATTATCTGACAGAGTGAGCAGCAATCTGAGTCAGTTTTCTGACGATGCTGTGGTGTACGGGAAGGTTTCGTCGTTGGTGAATACAAGATGGAAAAAATTTCTAGTTGGAAGCTCGAATTAAAAAAAGAAAAACACCTTCAACCACAAATGTTTGTGTTTTATAAAATACAGGGTACGAAATGCATAGTGTATTTAATAAAACAAGAAAATTTATGATTAAAGGCTTTTTTTAAAATTCATACTTCCAGTGTATTTAATAGAATCGCGATTGCAGCTGCTAAATATGGATAAAATTAAATTTCTGGTTGCTGTGATGAGTGGCAGCTTGCTCTAAATGTATAAAAATGTAAGTTAATGCAGATGAGAAAGAAAAACAATGCTGTACTGTTCGAATACAGCATTAACAGTGGTGCTGCTTGACACAGTCACGTAGATTAAAATTCCACGGGCAAACACTGCAAGAGAGGCGTTCTGCCCCACGGTTGTGGTTTACTATTAAGATTACTAAATCGTACATTCCTAGAAGCCTCAACCGATATATCGCCTCCTCCTAAGTATATCTCAAACAAAGGCCATGAAGATAAAATTAGAGGAATTCCAGCTCACACGGCACACGGTGGCTTACTAAAAATCGTTCTTCAGGAAAGAGGGAAGTGGCTGAGGTAGACAAATTACCCTCCGCCACACACCCCAAAGTATAGACGTAGAAGCAGATTTAGTGTAGATATGTATACATTGATGAAAACTTCAATTTATTCGTTAATTTATTCTTTCATGAAGCATCTTCCAATGACATTGGATTTGTCATCATAACACAATGAAAATAAACAGCTCAAAAATATATTTGCCCAGAATATATAAGTATGCTTTATGAGACTAGGACAGGCGGTAAGCAGTGACCTGCTGAAGGAAACAGTATTTGCCTGAAATGATTTAGAGAAACAACGGAAAAACTAAGTCAGGAAGGCCTCACAGAGAAAACTCCATCCTCCAGAAGATGAGGTCAGCGTCTTAACAATTGAACTGTCTCATTCGACTGGTTCCTATTGAACGTGAACTGGCAAATAATCTCAATCTACCATCTGCTTTTACTATAATTTGTTTTGTGTGATCATTCCACATTAGGTCGCTCCTTATGTTGACTGTTAGGTATTTTACGATGTTTGCCGTATCCAGTGATTTCTCGGCAATGGTGTAATCGAAAAAAGTGAATTTCTTTGGCCAGCTACCAGTCCCTGCTCCAGTCATCTATCTTGTGCAGGCCTTCCTGTATTTCGCTACAGCCTTCTGCCGTCGTAATCTCCCTATAAACAACAGCATCACCCGCCAATAGCCTCGCTCAGGCTCCAACGTTGTCCATTATATTACTAATGTAAATTTTAAGTAGTAGGGGCACTGTGACGCTCCCTTGCGATCCTCCCGAAATAACCTTCACGTACGATGAATTTATTCCGTGAACAGCGACCTGTTGAGTTCTACCTGCAAGGAAGTCCTAAATCAAGTCACAAATCTTGTTAGATATTCGGCAAGTGCGTATTTTCTTCGCTAAACGATACTGCAAGAATCGTATCAAATGTCTCCTTTATGTCAAGTAACATGGCACTATTCAACTGATATTAATAATATACCCAGCTTTGTAGAAAGCTGAATGACTTTCGTTTCTCTCAATAAAATTTTTCGGTATAACCACTAGAAAAATCATTAAAAGCGTCATTTAATACGATGTGATTCCGCCCCTGTACTTGATAACCACCTGAAGTGAATCCACTAGGTTGTGCAGGTACGTCGCATCCAAGTTAAGCGACTCGCTGAGGATCTGATCAAACTGCAAGGATGCTGATGCACGAGTTCTGTCCGCTGTTCCAACATGTCCTACAGATTTTCTATGACGTTCAAGTTAGATAAGTCTGCAGGCTAATCGTTATGTAATAGCGTGGGGGAGTGTTCAGAAAATCAGTTACATATTCTTCCAGCTCGACGACTTTTGCAGTTGTGGTCCTTATATACAAGTGTGAGCAATGGCCTCTTGCAAGGTGACAAATTCCAAATGGTCGTTGTATGCAATGTTCTCTCGCTAATGGGTGGAGATGGACTTTTAATCACTGTCTGCCGCAATACCTGTCGGGCTATGGTTCACATGCCGTGAAGCGCGCCTCCGGACCCTCTTAGTCAAGGGCCACAATTGTGATGTCGTGTTACACCGCTGCTTGTAGACACATTGAAGAGTCCGCCGCGAAACACCAGCAAATCCAGCAACTTCACGCACCGTGAGGGCTTGGGCACTACCGAACACGATTTCCTTCTTTTGTCACTCTGTCACGCCCTTACATTCACCCACGTTTGCGTACAATGTCCACTTGAAACATATATGTCTCACTGATCGCTACTGGCTTATGCTCACATAGAGGCAGTTCATCGGTGACTGAGCACATGAATCGATCTATGTGCCCATCTGTAAAGTCTGAACGATTCATCTGTAAGTGCAGACTGGGGTAAAACTAGAAGTGGTGCAAGTATTGAATCGTGCGAAACACCAGTAGTAATTTGTCTGCACTTACAGGAATACGCATCAATTGTGGCGCCGATGTCTACTGAACTGTAGATCTCATGGACAAACATGGTGAGCCGAGTTTCACAAGTCTCGGTTTGCAAAATCCGTGTTTATTCTAGGGGCTACCATCACTGAGATGTCGCACGGCGCTTTACCGCCAGTGTTCGGCAGAACGCTCGCTCGCAGACAAGTAACTGGTGCACTGGGCCGCGTGGGAGTGCGGTGGAACTCCAGCTGCCCACGCCATGCCACAGTACCGCAGCACGACAGCTTGTGGCGATGCCTTATGCCCTCCTTGTCGGGCTTCATCCCTACCGGCGCCTCAGCCCTCTGCGGAGAAAGCGGCGGCCCTGACGTTAAGGACGAAGGAGGCTCGCGTGTTGCGTGTGGACCTGGACAATGGTGCCAGACGAGGAACCGCGGCCGTCCGCTACGGTACACGGACATAAGCCACAAATGCCCGCCTTCTGCGTGCACGCTGCGGTCCAGATAATGTAACGCGACCCACCGGAGGGGCTATTTGACCGAAATTAGTATGGTAATTTCGCTTATAAATAGAATAAATGACAACCCCAGTGTTGGTTCTGGGCTATTGAATTGCAGATATGTGTCATCATTTCTAATTTTTTATTAGTCTCCCGAAAATCTGATATCTGTCTCCTGAATACATGGTTAAGAGCAGAAATTACCCGTTGAAGCATGAGTAGCCACGTCGTAAATAACGTCCGAGTGACTCTGGTTCTTCCACGTTTATGCAGACCTTTGTTGCGACCGTTGCTTTCATCGTGGTCACTCTCCTCATACTGTTAGGCTGTCGTGTCACAGGCGAGGGTCCAGGATTCGGTTATTTGGGATGGGAGGGGTACTATTGTTACGGTTATAATAACAATTTGTTCACGTCAAAGCTGAGTACATCATTTTAACACAGATTCCAAGAAACTGAATTTCAGAGAAATTGCCTAAGGCATCTGTAAATAATTGGTCCGAAAATTTGACAAGTGTATGCGTCATGCAACTGATTTAAGAACCATAATAGCAATACACTCTGACATCTTCGAGTTCAAACAATATAAAAATAGATGTTTGTATTCACCATTATCAGTTTTCCCTTAACACTATGGATCTAAGCACAGATCTGCATAGTATGACGATGTGTCCCTCATCTCTCTCCTCTACCGTAACGTGCTTCTGAGTAGCAGGAACCCTCCTGTTGAATCTTCCGCATAATATTAGAAAACTGAATAACACCTGCTTCAGAAGACAGTTAATGATACATCTACTGAAACAACAATAATGCTTGTCATTGCCCCTGTATGCAGTCGTTACCCATGCACGCCCTTCTTCCCACATACCTCCTCATTTAACTGGTACAGTCTTCTTAAATTTAGTTTCACCAGAACTCGCTGTATCAGAAGACATCCATTTCGTACACCTATAAATTCTTTTTATATCTGTTGCTGTCATTATTTTTGCTATTATTTTATTACAGTTATTATTATTACTATTATCATTATTAGCTGCAGCAGCAGGAATAGAAATACTGCCAGTATTAACTTCATTAGTTCACAGTCAGCATTATCACGTTGCTTCTATGAATTCTCAAATCATTTTAATAGCTCTGAGGAAGGCCGTTTCAATGCGGCCGAAACGTCGGTTTTAGTTTATTTTGGTTGTTAGTTTTTAGCAATGACGCGGCATATTACCCAGAAGAATTTTTATCACCATTTTAATAACCTTTGTCATTAAAAAAACTTGTTACTTCTTAGATAACTATGATGCAAAAAGGGTACTCTCTGTGTGAAACCCTGATTCGATGTAGGATGGGGCTTGATAGCTAATCAGATAAGATGACATAAAAATAGATTACGTGTAAATGAGGGAGATGCTGTTTCTCCTAGTCATCTGCGCCTAAGTACGGAAATCAACCTCCCTGCACATTTTTCCTTTCTATGCAAGGGGGGATGTTTACCTTTCACTCACTGCTCACACGGCTTCCTGTGGTTTGCCTGTTGTACCTTGGGGCTCTTGAACAGTTTCGGGCCGAGCGGGATTAGCCGAGTGGTCTGGGGCGCTGCAGTCATGGACAATATGGCTGGTCCCGGCGGAGGTTCGAGTCCTCCTTCGGGCATGTGTGTGTGGGTTTGTCCTTAGGATAATTTAGGTCAAGTAGTGTGTAAGGTTTAGGGACTGATGAAGTCCCATAAGATTACACACACATTTGAACATTTTATTAACAGTTTCGGATTCGCTGTCGGCATAGATACAGTCAGCTTGTGAATGAGTGCCATTACCTCGTCGGAATGTTTTCAGAGACTGGTCACGTCGAAGCTAATCCACGTTGTCAAGAAAATGAAAAGTATTCTATATTAAATAAAACTATATATCTCTACAATTTCTTGTCGTTTTCGAGGTTCTTCGGGTCACTCTATTCTCCGACAGTTATTTGCAAAATTTACATTATATTTCTAAAAATATAAACGTTTTTACTAAAATCTCTTTGGAAAGGATCATATCTCACACCCCCACCACAACCCCCATCCCGCCCACCCTATGTTCTGTATCCGCGCCCGGTATTAGAATCGAGATTACCCTGTAGTCTTACTCAACAGACACAGTGTAAAAATTATTAACAAACAAAAATTTCCGTTTATTTTTCGAACAGTTAATGTAAATTTCTTAACGGATTGGAGCAATAATAGACGAAGGCAACATCTGTAATTTCACTTGCATTAAGAAAATTTGTTTCATGAATTAATAGGGAATATTGAACGTATCTAAAGAATGCACCACTGTAGCCGTATTATAACCGATTTATTGTGTTACGACCAAGCATCTTCAGGTTGCCGAGTTGTGTTAAAGTCGTGACACAAATAGTCTGATTGTCTCACGTAACGTTAAAGACCAAATACGAGAACACTGATCACAAACATTCTGCCGACCACCCGATGGAAGTACGACGAGCGGGCACGGCATGCTGCCCACAGTATACTATGTGCGCAGTGGAGTCGGTCAGTAGGCGCATCAATCTCGCTCATTACGTACGAAAGTGGCAGCTGGTCGGGAGTGGGGCCGCGAATAACTCGTGGCTCGAGCGAGTCGACTCGGTCATACTCGTAGTGGAAGGGAAATGGGCGAAGTGTGGTAATCAAAGGCCTGCGAAGAAAACTGCACGGACGATGTGTACACGTTTGATGAATTCATCATTTCATCTGCATAATAATTTGATCTTTGCATTTTCGTGCTGTCTTGTTAAGAAACATCGTAGAAGCAGGAAATGGTCACACCATTTGACGTTATGTTCCAAGAAGTAAATCTTTTCTCTGCTTTAATCAAACTCAATTTATGACGTCATTTCATGGCTGTTTAATCAACGAAATAACATTCCTTATGCTTAAATGAAAGTAAAACTACTAGAATAATGAATGATCAAAAGGTATCAGTTAATGGTTGGTTTGTGGGGGCTGAAGGGACCAGACTACAAAGGCCATCGGTCCCGGTATCATTAATGAAGGGTTGAATTTAAGGTAACACAGTACATGACATCAATGTGTTTAGAACGCCGAAACATTTTGTTAACAGAAACTTCTGAGTATAAACCTGTATATTACATTTATATTATACAATTGGGGGCTACTTACATAGATTATTTGTGTTCCATCTCATATGATACGATTGTCTTCATAAGATAATTTCGTTTCCCCAGTTGCTGTTATGAATGAACAAAATATCATTGACACGTTCTGGATCGTTACAGAAGCTCTTCTCGGATACAATTAATCCTGCCCTGGTAAAATTTCTTTCGCTTGCAGCGCTACTAGCGGGAATGCAGAGGATATCTTTTGGCAGTTTAAAGAGCTTGGGGGAGGCACAGGCGTTGGCCTTCCACTACGACGAAACGTTCATAACGTTGTTACCTGGGACGTCCATGATCAAATATTGCTCAAATTCATATTTGCGTTTAGAAGTTGATGAACGCCAGTTTCGGAACTTCTTTAAGGGGGAGGGATGTAGACATTATTTCTCTTCTTCAAAAACAGCGCTATTTAACTTCAGATGAACAGTTTGATAAATATTTTCTTTCATCTCTTCACTCAGTACTAACACTTCCCTGAAATACGGAACTGTAGCAATATAATGAGAATCCTGTATTCGTTAAGAACTTTCTGTTGGCTGCGGTGGTCTAGCGGTTCTAGGCGCTCAGTCCGGAACCGCGCGACTGCTATGGTCGCAGTTTCGAATCCTGCCTCGGGCATGGATGTGTGTGATGTCCTTAGGTTAGTTAGGTTTAAGTAGTTCTAAGTTCTAGGGGACTGATGACCACAGATGTTAAGTCCCATAGTGCTCAGAGCCATTTGAACCATTTTTTTTTTTGAACAACTTTCTCTTTTAGGCGGGTTTCTGCACATCCTTTCAGCAATTTAACTACTGCATTGCCATATTTACTTCGAATGTATTTAGTAAATTAAAGGCCCAGGGCACCACGAAAGACAGGGTCGGCTCTGTTTCACAGTCCAGTTCATTTGTGGCCTCTTCAAAAGCTTCATGGAATTTAATTGCGTCATTCATTATATCAAGCTATTAACAAGATATCGTTTCCTGCTTGTTTTTCAACCAGCAGAAAATTCTCAGTTTCATTTTTTTGTGAAAGAAACGAATCCAATATCATATACACTCATCAAAAAGAGTTATGTACAGAAAATTTGGATTGGAGATCAACATAAACGTCATTTTCGCCCTTTTTACTGCTTATGAAAACCACAAATTGAATGTTCTACCACCATACCTTCAGAGGTGGTGGTCCAGATTACTGTACACACCGCCACCTCTAATACCCAGTAGCACGTCCTCTCGCATTGATGCATGCCTATATTCGTCGTGGTATACTGTCCACAAGTTCATCGAGGCACTGTTGGTCCAGATTGCCCCACTCCTCAACGGCGATTCGGCGTAAATCCCTGACAGTGGTTGGTGGGTCACGTCGTCCATAAACAGCCCTTTTCAATCTGTCCCAGGCATGTTCGATAGGGTTCATGTCTGGAGAACTTGCTGGTCAACCTAGCCGAGCAATGTCGTTATCCTGAAGGAACTCATTCACAAGATGATGTGCACGATGGAGAGCGCGAATTGTCGCCGTTATGCTGTAATGTCGGTCGGAGGATGGCATTCACGTATTGTACAGCCGTTACGGCGTCTTGTATGGCCACCAGCTGCGTCGCCGGCCCCACATAATGCCACCCCGAAAAAGCAGGGAACCTCCACTTCGATGCAATTGCTGGTTAGTGTGTCTAAGGCGTTCAGCCTGACCAGGCTGCCTCCAAACACGTCTCCGACGATTGTCTGTTTGAAGGAATATGTGATTCTCACCGGTGAAGAGAACGTGATGCCAATTCTGAGAAGTCCAGTCAGCATGTTGTTGGGCCCATCTGTACCGCGCTGCATGGTGTCGTGGTTGCAAAGATGGAAAGATGGTCGTCGCCATGGACGTCGGAAGTGAGGTGGCGCATCATGCAGCTTATTGGGCACAGTTTGAGTTGTAACACGGCGTCCTATGGTTGAACGAAAAGCATTATTCAACAGGGTGGTGTTGCTGTCAGGGTTCTTCCGAGCCATAATCAGTAGGTAGCGGTCATCCACTGCAGTAGTAGCCTTTTGGGCGGCATGTGCGAGGTATGTCATCGACAGTTCCTGCCACTCTGTATCTCCTCCAGGCCCGAGCAACATCGCTTTGGTTCTCTCCGAGACGCCTGGACACTTTCCTTGTTGAGAGCGCTTCCTGGCACATAGTAAGAATGCGGACGCGATCAAACAGCTGTGTGGCTGGATTGAAGAGTTTTTAGCAAACAGAACACAGCATGTTGTTATCAATGGAGAGACGTCTACAGACGTTAAAGTAACCTCTGGCGTGCCACAGGGGAGTGTTATGGGACCATTGCTTTTCACAATATATATAAATGACCTAGTAGATAGTGTCGGAAGTTCCATGCGGCTTTTCGCGGATGATGCTGTAGTATACAGAGAAGTTGTAGCATTAGAAAATTGTAGCGAAATGCAGGAAGATCTGCAGCGGATAGGCACTTGGTGCAGGGAGTGGCAACTGACCCTTAACATAGACAAATGTAATGTATTGCGAATACATAGAAAGAAGGATCCTTTATTGTATTATTATATGATAGCGGAACAAATACTGGTAGCAGTTACTTCTGTAAAATATCTGGGAGTATGCGTGCGGAACGATTTGAAGTGGAATGACCATATAAAATTAATTGTTGGTAAGGCGGGTACCAGGTTGAGATTCATTGGGAGAGTCCTTAGAAAATGTAGTCCATCAACAAAGGAGGTGGCTTACAAAACACTCATTCGACCTATACTTGAGTATTGCTCATCAGTGTGGGATCCGTACCAGATCGGTTTGACGGAGGAGATAGAGAAGATCCAAAGAAGAGCGGCGCGTTTCGTCACAGGGTTATTTGGTAACCGTGATAGCGTTACGGAGATGTTTAATAAACTCAAGTGGCAGACTCTGCAAGAGAGGCGCTCTGCATCGCGGTGTAGCTTGCTCGCCAGGTTTCGAGAGGGTGCGTTTCTGGATGAGGTATCGAATATATTGCTTCCCCCTACTTATACCTCCCGAGGAGATCACGAATGTAAAATTAGAGAGATTAGAGCGCGCACGGAGGCTTTCAGACAGTCGTTCTTCCCGCGAACCATACGCGACTGGAACAGGAAAGGGAGGTAATGACAGTGGCACGTAAAGTGCCCTCCGCCATACACCGTTGGGTGGCTTGCGGAGTATAAATGTAGATGTAGATGTAGATTGACCGTCTAGGCATGGTTGAACGGCAGACAACACTAGCCGTGTACCTCCTTCCTGGTGGAATGACTGGAACTGATAGGCTGTTGGACCCCCTCCGTCTAATAGGCGCTGCTCATACAAGATTGTTTACATCTTTAGACGAGTTTAATGACAGCTCTGAAGAGTCAAAGGGACTATGTCTGTGATACAATATCCACAGCCAACGTCTATCTTCAGGTGTTCTGGGAACTGGGGTGATGCAAAACTTTTTTTGATGTGCGTACATGCTATTCCATCAACAGGGTGGTGTTGCTGTCAGGGTTCTTCCGAGCCATAATCAGTAGGTAGCGGTCATCCACTGCAGTAGTAGCCTTTTGGGCGGCCTGAGCGAGGTATGTCATCGACAGTTCCTGTCTCTCTGTATCTCCTCCAGGTCCGAACAACATCGCTTTGGTTCTCTCCGAGACGCCTGGACACTTTCCTTGTTGAGAGCGCTTCCTGGCACATAGTAAGAATGCGGACGCGATCAAACAGCGGTAATGACCGTCTAGACATGGTTGAACGGCAGACAACACTAGCCGTGTACCTCCTTCCTGGTGAAATGACTGGAACTGAGAGGCTGTTGGACCACCTCCTTCTAATAGGCGCTGCTCATACAAGATTGTTTACATCTTTAGACGAGTTTAATGACAGCTCTGAAGAGTCAAAGGGACTATGTCTGTGATACAATATCCACAGCCAACGTCTATCTTCAGGTGTTCTGGGAACTGGGGTGATGCAAAACTTTTTTTGATGTGCGTACATGCTATTCCATCTCGTTCCAACATCTTGATGTAATCTTTTTTCTAATCTTCCATCAAACCAAAGCATTTCATAATATCATACAATTTTATGCGCTGTCTGGATAGATACATAAATATCAGACAATTCTTCACTAAGGAACTTGTCATCCATTGTGTGCCTTAACGCTGTGTTTATACAGCAAACTCCACATGGTGGACTTTGTGATGCTGAAGAGCTTTCTTTATGTTTGGCCCTTGATCCGTCCAAAAAATAAAATAAAATGAAGTAAATGTCGCTTTGTTTAGTTATAAAGGAGAAATATCTATCTCAGACAATTTTTTGTAAAACAGTCAGGCAGCAGCAGCCGGCCGAGATAGATGCAGCAACATGAAGGTAAACGGTTGTTTGACTTCTACAAGTTCGTAACGAGGAGCGAATTTTATAATATCATCTGTTTGCTTTAATAGTGTAGTTTCTTGAGTTTCTGCATGTTAATACCTAATAGACACAATTCTCGCGTTTTCGTTTGTATCGGAAAGTAAACCGATTTTATGACATATTACAAGTTCTTGATTATTTAGTTTCACCTGAGTGCTTCAGTAGTTAGGGTTTTGAATCTCACTATATTAATCTAATTTATAAGACACAATCCCTGCGTTTTCATTAGCATCTACAGTAGAGTTCCACAGCACCTGCCGATCGTTCGTTTATCTGGGTATTTCAGTTTTCCATGGTCTTTTGTATGGATAGGGACTGTGACTGTTGTGTGTGGATGTGAGCCAAGTTGGTGACACTCTACTCTCGACTGCAGTAGATGGGCACCACTGTTGTGGGCCAGCCGAGGGTATCCAACGGATTTTCAGAACGTCTGAGTCCTCCAATCGATCCTCACCAGTGGCGAGCCAAGTTACTGCTCGCACTGAGGTAGACCCCTCATCTGAAATCGAGTGGGAGGTCGCTCCGGGGTATAGCAGGCAGCGAAATACCTTCCAGGGAACCGCGCATAAGGCCTACCTGGTTAGTCTGACAAACAGGTACCAGTTGCTACCTGTGGCTGAACCAAATGCCATTGCCTGTCCTGTTTCAGAGAAAAACCTCTCAGCCTGCAAGATCCGGGCAATCACAGAGGGTGGGATTATTAACAGTTGGGAGATCCAACGTTAGGTGCGTTATGGTGCCCCTCAGCGACATGGCTGCCAAGAAGGGGAAGAAAGTCAATGTGCATTCCGTGTGCATACCGGATGGAGACATTCCAGATGTGGAATGGGTCCTTCCGGAGGCCATGAAGAGCACAGGGTGCAGCCAACTGCAGGTTGTGGCTCACGTCGGTACTAATGATGTGTGGTACTTTGGATCAAAAGAGATTCTCTCTGGTTCAAATGGTTCAAATGGCTCTGACCACTATGCGACTTAACTTCTGAGGGCATCAGTTGCCTAGAACTTAGAACTAATTAAACCTAACTAACCTAAGGATATCACACACATCTATGCCCGAGGCAGGATTCGAACCCGCGACCGTAGCGGTCGCCCGGTTCCAGACTGTAGCCCCTAGAACTGCATGGCCACTCCGGCCGGCGATTCTCTCTGGTTTCGAGCGGCTAACAGAAGGGGTGTAAAGGCTGCCAGTCTTGCTTGCGAGATGAAAGCAGAGCTGCCAATTTACAGCATAGTCGACAGGACCAACTGCGGAACTCTGGTACAGAGCCGAGTGGAGAATCTGAATCAGAAGCTCAGACGGTTCTGCGACCGTGTAGGCTGCAGATCCCTCGGTTTGCGCTATGGGGTGGTTGGGTTTCAGGTTCTGCTGAATAGGTCAGGAGTTCACTATACGCTGGAGGCGGCTACACGGGTAGCAGGGGCTGTGTGGCGTGGACTGGGTGGTTTTTTAGGTTAGAGGGTCTCGGGAAAACACAATAAGGGCTTCAGTCACAAAGGGTTCAGGCCGAACACAGGAAGAACGTAGATACAGGAACCATCGGTATAAATATTGTAAATTGTCGTAGCTGTGTTAGGAAAGTACCAGAGCATTAATGGCTAATAGAAAGCACTGATACTCAAATCATTATAGGCACCGAAAGCTGGCTAAAGCCGGAGATAAGCTCAGACGAAATTTTTGCGGGGAACATAACGGTGTTCCGAAAGGATAGGCTAATCACGGTTGGCGGTGGCCTGTTTGTTGCTTGTGAAAGTAGTTTATCTTGTCGCAAAATTGAAGTAGATAGTTCTTCTGTGTTTTTATGGGCAGAGGTCATTATTGGCAACCGGAATAAAATAACAATTGGGTCCTTTTATCGACCTCCCAATTCAGATGATACAATTGCTGAAAGGTTCAAAGAAAATTTGAATTTGATTTCAAACACGTACCCGACTCATACGATTATAGTTGGTGGTAACATTAATTTACCCTTGATATGTTGGGCAGAATACACATTTAATTCCGGAGGTACGCATGAAGTATCATCCGAAATTGTGCTGAACGCATTCTCTGAAAATTATTTCGATCAGTTAGTTCATGAGCCCACACGAATAGTAAACGGTTGTGAAAACACACTTGACCTCATAGCAACAAATAATCCTGAGGTAATAACGACCATCAAAATGGATGCAGGAATTAGTGAACACAGGTATGTCGTAGCGAGAATGAATATTGTAACCCCCAAATCTTCCAAAAATGAACAAAAAGTAGACCTATTCAGTAAAGCAGATAAAACGCCTTCCTGAGAGACAATCTCCACTCCTTCCTTAACAATATAAGTGTAGATCAGATGTGGTTTGAAGCAATTGAGAGATTTATACCAAATAAATTAACAAACGACGGAGCTGATCCTCCTTGGTACACAAAACGGATCAGAACGCTGTTGCAAAAACAACGAACAAAACGTGCCAGATTTAAACAGAAAATCAAAATCAGCAATATTGGCGATCTTTTACAGAAGTTCGAAATGTAGCGCTGATTTCAATGCGAGATGCTTACAATAGTTTTCGCACGAAACTGTTTCGAAGCCTGGCAGGAAGTCCAGAGAGATTCTGGTCGTATGTGAAGCATGCTGGCGGCAATACACAATCAGCGCCTTCTCTGCGCAATAGCAACGGAGATACTATCGAAGGCAGTGCTACGAAAGCAGAGCTACTAGACATAACCTTCCGAAATGCCTTCACAAAAGAAGACGAAGTAAATACTCCAGAATTCGAATCAAGAACAGTTGCCGAGATGAGTAACATAGACGTAGATATCCTCTGAGTAGTGAAGCAATTTAATACACTTAATAAAAACAAATCTTCTGGTCCAGACTGTATACCAATTATGATACTTTCAAAGTACGATGATGCAGTAGCTCCATACTTAACGATCATATACAACCGGTCATTCGACGAGAGATCCTTACTCGAAGACTGGAAAGTTGCACAGGTCACACCAATATTCAAGAAAGGTAGTAGGACTAATCAACTAAATTACAGGCCCTTATCGTTAACGTCGATATGCAGCATGATTCTAGAACCTATATTGTGTTCGAACATTATGAATTACCTCGAAGGAAACGGTCTATTAACACACAGTCAACACGGATTTAGAAAACATCGTTCATGTGAAACACAACTAGCTCTTAACTCGCGGGAAGTTTTGAGTGCTGTTGACAAGAGATTTCAAATTGATTCCATATTTCTGGATTTCCGGAAGGCTTGTTGTGAAAATGCGTGCTTATGGAATATCGTCTCAGTTATGAGTTATGTGACTGGATTCGTGATTTCAGTCAGAGAGGTCACAGTTCGTATTAACTGACGGAAAACCATCGAGTAAAACAGAAGAGCTTTCTGGCGTTCCCCAAGGTAGTGTTATAGGCCCTTTGCTGTTCCTTATCTACATAAACGATTTGGGAGACAATCTGAGGAGCCTACTTATGTTGTTTTCAGATGACGCTGTCTTTTGTCAACTAGCAAAGTCATCAGAAGATCAAAACAAATTGCAAAACGATTTAGAAAAGGTATATGTATGGTGCGAAAATTGGCAATTAACCCTAAATTACGAGAAGTGTGAGGTCATCCACATGAGTGCTAAAAGGAATCCGTTAAACTTCCCGCGCGCCCGCTACGGTCGCTGGTTCGAATCCTGCCTCGGGCATAGATGTGTATGCTGTCCTTAGGTTAGTTAGGTTTAAGTAGTTCTAAGTTCTAGGGGACTGATGACCTCAGAAGTTAAGTCCCATAGTGCTCAGAGCCATTTGAACCATTTGTTAAACTTCGGTTTCACGATAAATCACTCAAAGCTAAAGGCCGTACATTCAACTAAATACTTAGGAATTACAATTACGAACAACTTAAATTGGAAGACACACATAGAAAATGTTGTGGGGAAGACTAACCAAAGACTGCGTTTTATTGGCAGAACACTTAGAAAATGTAACAGGTCTACTAAGGAGACTGCCTATACTAAGCTCGTCCGTCCTCTTTTAGAATACTGCAGCGCGGTGTGGGATCCTTATTAGATAGGATTGACGGAGTACATCGAAAAATTTCAAAGAAGGGCAGCACGTTTTATAAAATCGCGAAATAGGGAAGAGTGTGTAACTGAAATGCTGCAGTATTTGGGATGGAGATAATTAAAACAAAGGTGTTTCTCGTTGCGGAGGAATCTTCTCACGAAAATCCAATCACAAACTTTCTCCTCCGAATGTGAAAATAGTTTTTTGACACCGACCTACATAGGGAGAAACGATCACCATGATAAAATAAAGAAAATCAGAGCTCATACGGAAAGTTATAGGTGTTCGTTCTTTCTGCGCACTATACGAGATTGGATTGCCAGGCACTTAAGTCTGATTTGCAGAGTATCCAAGTAGATGAAGAATAATTTCACTCGTTTGTGAAAAGTCGGGAAACTTTATTGTAAGGAGCATATTGTTTCTCAGTTCACACTTGTCCTCGGAGTCTACAATAATAGTAGATGTCACAGTTAGATAATATATTTTGGGATACTTGTCAGTCCAGAGATCGCAAGTCATAGAACACTATCTCTGGTCAGTACCTTTCTTCACTTGAGGCAAGATCTCACTTCTCGCTTGGTCGGCAATATCTTGCGTAAGTCGGGAGACAGTTCTCTGAGAAGGCAAAATCTCTTGGCACCAATATTAATCAGTCCTTGTGAAGGGCTAACAAATCCTTCCCCGCCAACAATATCAGTACAAAAAGTTGGTACCACAGGCTCACGCCCAATCAGCGAAGTTAAGGAACGTCGGGCCCGGTTAATACATGGATAGGTGACTACTGCCCAGGGACAACTGGGTGCTGTTGGCTGAAGGACATGCCAGTCACCGAAGTGGCATCTAGTCGAAAGACTTGCGCTGAACATAATTCCTAACAATGCTGAACGGCCCTAGGTTCAAAGCATGTACTTGAACATACTTGTCCCCCAAAGTCTCTTTATCGCTGTTCGAAACTGTTGTAGATGTTGAATGTGTGACACTTCTGCAAGTACATCTTTTCATGCTGGTGTTGCTTACCTCACGCGTAACGCTTTGCACTCCTCTCTTCGCTCTGAACGTAATGCACAGGATCGCAAGTAACTCTTCCAGTCACTATCTGCAATTAAGAATAGCGGTAGTAAACATTTGTTCTGTCCGATACAGCTCCTTCTTTTTCACTTTAACAAAATGAAGCAATTTTTATCAGAAACTGTAAAGCAACAGAAAGTAAAGCGAGAATATTACGACTATTATTCTTAAAATGTCCCAAAATGAAATATGGTAGACAGTCCGTTCAGTACATTATACAGTAAATATAATTTAAATGTAGATGAATTGTTTGAAGAAACAGATTTTCTAATTCCGTTCGCAAAAGGTAATGTCCGTTTTATTTTATACTAGTTTTTTTTATATTTAACAGCTTTTCAGCTTAACTTAAATCTGACTATGAGCAAAAGAAATGCATCAGTTTTTATAGTCTGTAATGTGCACCTCTAACGTCCTGACTACTGTCGTTAATCATGTTTCCTGAACGTTTGAATTAAATGTAAGTAAAGTTGGCATCGGGCTCGTAAAAGCACAGCGAAAGTTCTAAATTGTGTTGTGTTATCATTACTAAGACACAACAGATGACGTAACGTTGCACTACGCACCACAATATCATTAGTCCATTAGAGAAGAAGGCACTTTAGGAAATTTAGACTTTAATAGCTAGGGGCTCTTTGACAAATCTTCATTCAGTGTAGCAGACGGCTCCTCAAAAAACGGCGCATTCAGCGAAGTGCGTAACTAATTAATTCAACTTATGTTTTTACGTGATAATGTAAATCATGCATTCAAAATATCTGGTAGACACTGATCTATTTCCATTATGAAACACAGATCGTACGTTTCCTAAGAAGTTTTAAACCAAGAAGCGGGCACTAGAAGTAAGTGCGAGATCAAATGAAATTTAGTTTTTCTAACTTTTTTGGTCAGCAAGTGGAAGCAATTAGCAGTATGGAATATGAAAGTTTTAACTCAGAATAGCGTCTTTTGTTCCCTTATTCGCAAAGCATTTCTGTTATGAGCGCACGAAGTCCGCATTTGCAGTAAGCTTTCGCAAATAAGCTGAATGCTCTGTAATATTCTGCAAGCCTTAACCTGTCACCGCTCAGAAAATAAGCGTGATAAGAAAATAAAACTTCAGCACTCTTGTTTGACATGACCGTAAGAGTAAACATAGGGAAATCGGGTAACATTATCGTGGGCGCCTTTCACCTTGCCTGAAATGACACAAATGCCTAGTAAAATTAAACTAGAACCTTCAACTTTTCCCCGCAGGAACTATCCCGGCTAGTTCCGGGTCTCTCTAGCAGAACGTCCTCTTTCGTCGTCACAGCTCTGTAAGAAACGGCTCTGGAGCGTCTTAAGAGTCTCACGAAGGCAGTGAAAACTCATAGCAGGCGAGCCGCGGCAGGCTCGGCCGGACCCCATTGCCCCTCGTGGTTGCGGGTGCGACTCACGGCGGTAATAAGCTACGAGCGAGTCTGAAAGCTGCTGACGACGATGATACTTGGTTTGTGGGCCGCTCAACTGCAGGGTTATCAGCGCCCGTACAAAGTCCCAATTGGCACACGGTCCAGTCTCGCCACTGTCCCGAATGATGATGAAAGGACGAGGACAACAAAGACACCCAGTTCCCGGGAGGAGAAAATCCCCGATCCTGCCGGGAATCGAATCCGGGACCCCGTGATCCAGAAGCAGCAACGCTAGCCGCTAGACCACGAGCTGCGGACTTTAATAGCTGAGATGACTGGCTCTAGTGCGCAGCATGCCGTGTCTGCTCGCTATTCTTCCTTCAAGAGGTCGGGAGATTGTTTGCAATCATTGTTTTCGGGTTTAGTGGTCAACATTACTTATGACAACCAGACATGGCCTGAAGACGCTACTGATGCCAGGTAAAATAAAACCCGCACATAAATTATAAAAGTGTATATATACTAAGATGGTATCTGTTCTTCCGGCTCTGTGGAAGCTTTGCGTGCGGGAGCACGCAGCACTTGGCTGTTCGCTGACATGTCCGAAAGAACAGATACCATCGGTGACCATAGTTAGAATGAAATGAAATGAACACCCTTAGCTGCTTACAGGTGTTGACATACGTCAACGGGGACAGATGAAAATGTGTGCCCGGACCGGGACTCGAACCCCGGATCTCCTGCTTGCATGGCAGACGCTCTATCCGTCTGAGCCACGGAGGAGACAGAGGCTAGCGCGACTGCAGGGATTTATCTCTGGCACGCCTCCCGCGAAACCCACATTCTCAACGTATTGTCCCGCACTACATTAGTAGTGCCCCCGCCCATTATACTCATTACTCGCGGCGCGTTGCCGATTTCCGTAAGAGTTCGGGCACTGTTTGTGCATTCGCACAGAAGAAGAAGATGGCCAAGTGGCCGGTGAGCCTTAACTATAGATATACTATGATGGTATCTGTTCTTTCGGAACAGATGGAGACGAAACGTCAGGTGGAAATTTTATACATCGACCACGGCCTCTCAGCCCGGAAGTTTCAACTGAAGAAAGTGTATGTTTGTTACATATCTCCTTCTGAACCACTGGATCGAGTACACGTTTCACTTAATGATGGGTGTGAACCACGGTGCAGATCGGAATTAAAAAGAAATGCACAAATAGCTAGACTATATGTATCAAATAGCTGAGAATGAGAGCACTTACTGACTTTCAACAAACCTAACACATAACGTCAAGCCTTTACGAGCCTTTTTCTTTCTGACACCGCTCAGAAAATGATGAAGGAAAAAGTTATATTGCTTACTACGTTGAAGCTGTTCGTGTAGTAAAACTGCAACATCCGGCGTAACCTTTTAATTATTACTTCTTTACTACTTCTTGTATCCGCAACATATTTTGCAGACGGTATTCACAAATACCACTGAATGTAATGCAAAAATATGTCATTGTGCGACACGTAACTCAGGAGATATGACGTCGTAAAACAGGGCCGTTAAATATACCGCTCTATGGAGCAGCTTGATTCTGCTCCTTGCTCCGGCTCCGTGGGAGCTCTGCGAGCGGGGTCGCACAGCACTTGGATGTTCGCTTGACAGCGACAGCCAAGCGGCGCTGCGCAAAGCTGGCTTATTCTCCTTTTTGTGGAAGACTGGTGAGCAACTGAGGATATGCGTGCGAAATATATCGTAAAAAGGAGCCACATTTCTAATTAATCTCGTTGAACACTTAATGAAGACTCTTATGACAACAGTCTTAGCGTCAAAGGACAAAATGAATGTAAATATGTCCTAAATACGAAAGTTAATGGATCATGGCAAACTGGAAGGCAAAGCTAGGGAACTGAATAACAAAGAAAATATACGAAATTAATCCATGTCTGTTGCTGCTTTCGACATTGATTTACTTTTTTTGCGTAAGAGCTTCAATGTAGGGAGAGATTCATTCAACACAGCTCAGTCTCAAAACACATTTCAGATGATAGTCTGATATGGAACATCTCAGTCGTGTTTTACGCAGTTTCATTAGCGAAACGAAATGGCCACAATTGTACATTGATCCGAACAGACTAAGCATCCGTGCTGCACGTCTATGAAATTTCGGGTAACGCTTGTGTGACAAATGTTTTTAAAAGTCACTTAAAGCCTTCCTGCTCTCATATTTATCTTTCAATTCTAATTCTGAATCGCACTGAAGATCTACGGTTTCAGTTTTGAGAGGATGGCTTACAGAATCGACTTCCACACAGTATACAGTAGCGAAATTTCCTAAATCTCTTTCCAAGCGTGAAATATCAGTGAATTTTGTTTCAAATTCAGTACGCAATTCTCTTACAAGATCCGTACACTCTCCAAAATTTGCAGCAATGGCAACGTTCGTTAATGCTGACAGTTTCGGGATGTAAGAAACGCTTCTAGCTTACAGTTGCCTTGCCCAGAGCGACGGTTTTATCTTGAATGCCTTTATTTTTTCAGAGAAATGGCTGATGAGAATATCCATTCCCCGAAGCGACACGCACAAGATGCCATATTACATCAGTTAAAAAAGCTAAATCACAAATCCGTCTATCATCCGACAGTTCAGGAACACTTCCTGCCCTAATTTCCTTGAATAACGATATTTCTTGGCGCAGTTTCATGAAGCGCTCAAGAATTTTAGCACGGCTGAGCCAACGAACCTTACAGTGATAAGGTAAATCTCCACATTCACAATCGACGTCGTCCAGAAATGCTCTGAACAAGCGATGATTGAATCCTTTTCCTCGAATAGAATTAGTGATTTTGACAATCAAGCTTGTTACATTATTCAGTTTTACGCTTCTGGAACACAAATGTTGTTGATGCATCTGGAAATGTATTGAGGTAACCAGGAGATCGTGATTCGTCAGTTTTCTCTGGACGTATCCGCCTGAGCCACTGATTTCTCCATCCGTAGCTGGAGCACCGTCTGTTGCTACGGAAGTTAGTGATTCCCACGCAGACCGAACTTCTCCATAACCGCTTCAAGTCCATTTGAACATGTCTTGACTTGTTGTCGTGTCCTTCAGTCGGATGAGACCTAACGACTCCTCTTGAACTTCTAGCATTTTGCTTACTGTCCTAAAGAAAATAACCAGCTGTGCTGTGTCTGACAAGTGAAAGTCATCCAAAGGCAAAGAAAATGCAACACTGCCTTTAATATACATTGGGAGCTGAGCCTCCAAATCTTTTGCTAATTCTTCAGTTCGACGCATCACAGTGGCTCGAGAAAGTGACGTGCACTGCAGCCGTGTAACCGATTGTGGGCACAGCTCCTCCGTTGTTGTTGCGAAGTATTCTTTGATAAATTCACCTTCAACAAGCGGCTTCATGTGCACAGCTGTCTGATGAGAAGTTCTGCAATTAATTTTCACAGTAGAGTCTCTTCCAGGATGATAAACGTCCTGCAAATAGTATGAAATATTTTTGTTGCGTAATGTCAGTAGCACGAGCTCCCAAACCCGACAAGGTAATTGTTGAACGAGGCAACTTTCTCTTATTCCTTCCACTGCCATCATATTGCAAACATAAATTAATATTAAGTGGTAACGTACTTCGTTTGGAAAGCTGGCTTTCAGTTTAAGAATATTGTCTTTCATTCATCGTCGACATGTTTGTTGCACTCTCCCGCGTGCTTTATTGTATAATGACGTATTAATTTGAATTTCTTTATATGGTTTAATATTTTGAGATACACTAAACATTGTACAAGACCATCTTATCCAGTAAAAAGTTATAGCTCCTCCCATGCAGTATTAAAACAAGGTGTTGCTGAGGACCTTCTGTTAGAGCTGCTTGCTGCCTCTGCCATGTCTAAATGCACTGACCGCCGGGACTGGCGGCCGACATGGCCCTCGCTTTCCGTTGCTCTCGCCAGTCACTCTACTTACTTCTCGCGGCTCCGAGCTCTCGATAAGCTTTCCTGAACGGCCGTGTCGTAAACACAGAGATGCAAGGATAACTAACACATCATGCATGACATTGTAATTTAGTACTCCTAGCAAGTTTCTCTAGAGAGGCATGTGAAATATGTGTACGAGTATGTGTAAGTATGTTAAACGTACGTGAAATACACTGATGAAAAAAAGTTTAGTACGCCTGGAAAGAGGACGTCGAATTTGATCCGATGACGGCATGTGGTACCTGCGGGATAGTAGATGTACTAATAATGGTTTCAGTGTCGTCCACCAACAGATAAAGTAGCTGCATAACTACTAGGGCGCCATCTGTCTCTACCCTTTAAGGGGCTCTGGAACGCCCTATACTTGCAATGTTAAAATAACGCTTATAAATTACATCTTTCCTCACAAAGTATTTGAGATAGGAAGTTGAACTTTTTACAGATTATTTATTGGAATATGGGCTACAACTTAACACAGGGATTTTACAAAATTTTAGTTCAGTTATTAAAGATGATTTTTTTTCAATTGTAATGAAAATTCACAACATTTTTTTGCAATTTTTTATTTATATATTCAAAAATATACAGTTTTTTGGAGAAAGGCTCTGTTAAATTATGCAGAAGATACTGTGTAACATTTACTGAAAGTTTGAAACAAATATGTTTGGAAGATCCTTAGAAAACATGTAATTAGTATGAGAAAATAAAAGTTTTGGGAATCGAGCGACAAAGATTGGATTAACTTTTTAGTGCATTCCAGGTCCATAGGATGGATTATCTTCATCCTCTGCAAACTCCTCCTCCAGCTTCCTCCTGTTCCTCCTCCTGTTTACTCTTGCTTGTATTTCTAGACTCTTTACAGCCCTGTCTGCAGCCCGAAGGCGTTCCTTGTCTAAAGCAAGCATCGCTCGTTGTTGTGTTCGTAGATTTTGCTACCATTTTCTTCAGTTGCAGTTACTGCAACACTGTTCCAAAAGGTGGTCATGTATGAACACTTATCACATTTCAGTTGTATTTCAATAGCAAGTCCTACGTGCTTTATTATGGAGAGTTCCAGACCAACTTCACTACAATGAATACATCTTACACAGTTTGAAAAAATTCCTTTGAGAACCGATATATCAAATATTTCATTCACATCCGATTCGCTCATAAAACATTCATAGTTTTCACTCATTGAACCAAGGTTCTTCTGTGAAGTATTTTCTTTCCCACTTTGACTGCTATGGGCAGGTGTACTTGAGAGGTTAGGTTCACTCACTTGGTTATCGTCTTTATTGTTTACAGTAATAACACATACCTTTGGCTTTCCAACATTTCTCCTTTTCTTAAAAGCCTTCAGAGGATTTCTAATAACTTTACTTTTACTCATTATTATACTTCAACAAAAAAGAACTCAAGAAACAGAATTAATTACGAATATTTTCGAGATAACGACAGAGTAAATAAACATGAAACAATCGACAATCACACCAGCGATATATATTGAACCATCACAGGTTAGCCACAACACATACTTTATCTCACATCACTAAAATGTACCTGATGAACATGGACGTTAATAATAACACCATTTGACAGCAGTTTAACAGCGCCACAATGGGTCACGCCCATGTAGAACACATTTCAAAAAAAATTTAAAAATAGTTGTAGTCTTCGGAATTGAATAAATTATATATCAATTAAAAGGTAATAGTCTGCAGATTCAGAAAACGCAAAAAAGTAAAAATTGAACTTCTCATGATTTTGAGCCTTTCCGGAGCCCCTTAACAGAGAATTCTCAGAAGCAGATGGCTCAGTGTGGTGCAAACGTGTGAAACAAGAAAGCGGCAATGCCACGGGAGCGCACTAGTGCTTCCTACAAGCAACTGGTCGATTTAGAAAGGAGCCACATTGTTGCCTTCTGAGTGTGGGATGGTGATTTCGGAGAAAGCCACACAAGTTGGACGTGATGCGCCAGTTGTGCAACGATGCTGGTGTCAGTGGTAACGTGGTCACTCTCACGCCCGTAGACGAGGTTCTGGACGTCCAGACAGCACAGACACCCGCTAGGATCGTGGGACTGTAAGGGCAGCAGAGGCAGATCTTACTGCAACCACAGCACAGATAGAGGGCTTGTGAGCCCAGACGTGTCAACACGAACTGTTGCGAACTCCTTATTAGCAGCGGAACAGTGGGCACGCACACCTCTAGCCTTCCTTCCACTCATGCCACAGTACCGACGTTGAAGGCTCGAATGATACCGTCAGAGGATCAATTGGAAGATGGAATGGCGCGCCAAGGTTTTCTTCGATGAAATCAGATACTGCCTCCCCGCAGGTGCTGGTCATCGTACGACGTAGATGTGGCGAGCGCTGTCTCATAGAGTGCATTTTGGTCCCGTCCAAAGCCTCATGGTCTGGGGTGCGATAAACTACAACTCTCATTCACCTTTGGGCTCTCTGGAGAGGATGCTAACCAGCGCCCAGTACGTGCACAATTTTGTTAGCTCGTTCTGTTGCCGTTCTTGCAACTGGTAGGTGGTGGGTTGTTCCAACAAGATATTGCTCGTCCGCGTTCAGCCTCTATAGGTCAACGTGCTTTGCAAGAGGTGCAGGAACTTCCTTGGCCAGTACGATCTCCGGAGTTGTCTCCAAGCGAGCACATGTGGGATGCGATTGGACGAGAAGCCATTCCTGTGACTCGTCAGCCAACAACTCTTGCAGAACTACATAAACAGGTCGAGCAGGCGTATTATGACTTACCCCAGAACAGTATTCGCGATCTGTGCGATCGATTGGATGCCAGAGTCAGTGCCTGAATTGCCGACCATGGAGGCTAAGCAACGCACTAATATCAGTGTTTCAGCATGGGTTGGTGCCTGGTACCCCAGAACCGTTTATTCTGTTGATCTGTGTGAACTGTAAATGTAATAATTTCATAAGCACTGTTGCAAAAATAAATCATGAGTGAATTGGAAACCTCTAAAAGGGTATATTATTTTTTTCGACAGTGACATGTGAGTACCCTGACAAAGCCATGAGTAAAAATTTCATCCTAAGGCTGGTGATGGATTTCAAGCAAACTTCGTGCACATGTTACTTACGATATGGAAAGAAATACTGCGGGGTTAACGACCAGCAGTCTCCTACAGGGGTGAGAGTGATGACGTGGAGAGAGAATGCAGGAGGATGAGGAGGATGAGATGGACAAACATAGAGGAGAAGGGGGAGATGGGCACAGACATGGGCGAAGAGGAGATGGTTGGGGGAGGGAAAAATGGACCAAAAGGGACGAGGAGGAGGTGGACAGAGAGAGGGTTGAGGGTGAAATGGATGGAAAGAGGGGAGAACTGGAGATGGACAGAGAAAGAAAAGAGGAGGATATGCATGGAGAGAGAGGAAGAGGTGAATGGAGGATAGGCAGAGAGAGGGAGGGGAGAGGGCTGACAGAGAATGGAAAAAGGAGGAGTTGATAGAGAAAGGGGGGGGGCAGAGATGGAAAAGGAGAGGGATGAGAAGATGCTGGGCATAGAGAACTAGAGGAGGAGATGGACAGACAGAGGGGAGGATATGGGCAGAGATAGAAGGAGATGAAAAGAATGAGAGAGAAGGAAGTAAAGGGGAAAGAGGTGATAGAGCAAGAAGGAACACATGGACAGAAGGCAGAGGAGCTGATGGATAGAGAAAGGAAAAAGGAGACTGACAGAGACAGGAAGGAGGAAGAGATGTGCAAAGAGAGGAGGAGGAGGAAATGGACAAAAACAAGGGAGGAGGAGATGCATAGAGAGGAGGAGAGGAGGAGATGGACAGAGAGAAGGAGAAGGAAGAGATGGACTAATAGAAGACTAAAGTAAATGCATATCAAATGGTTCAAATGGTTCTAAGCACTATGGTACTTTACATCTGAGGTAATAAGTCGCCTAGACGTATCACAGTGGCCGGCTAAATGCATACCCAGCCAACGCCCGGTACTCATCTAGTCATAAATAAATCACCATGAAACTGTTCCTCGAATATTCAAGTTTAGTCATCCAGAAACTCATAACTTCATGAGGACTGATTGGATACCTTATGTTCACGAAAGTGTAAGTAACTCATAATTCGCCTTTGAAGATTTATGAAACTGTTGAGAGCCGCTTGCAGCCTGCACGCGGGAAAATCTGGGTCGCCTCTACAGTTTACGCTGTCGCTCCTTGTCTCACTCGTCCCGCAAGTACAAAATTCTTTACAAGGAAATTATCTGTATCGCATTCGCAAAACATATGATTCAGTTAGCTTAGAATACAAATCTGAATGCTATTTAAAAAAATGTTGAAATGTGCTTAGGAAATTCGACATTTATATCGTTGAGCCTTGAATTTTGCTGCTATAGGTTGTAACTGCAATTCTATGGATAAGTAATGTCAGAACCTGGCTTCTGAGCCACTCGTCGAGGATAATTCTCCCAGCTGTGAGAGCTCGCACCATTCAACTCTGGCTTACCTTCTCGGTGCCTCACTGAGCAGTCACTGACGGAAGAATGGAAAGCCTGCATTGACTGTGGAATGAGGCCGCACGTAATCTCTGTCCTTCGTGCTCTGATTATTTTTTTCTTTCTCATCGCGTTTGAATTCGTCAGTTCACAATGAATTACTGAAACTTCCGTATTTTCTTGTCTTCATTCATTTTAATGTTTCTTCCTTTGTACCTTTGACTTCAAGCCGATCCCCTGAGAGAAATGAAGGAGGAGAAATGAAAT
The DNA here is from genome assembly GCF_023864345.2 of Schistocerca serialis cubense. Lineage (NCBI taxonomy): Eukaryota > Metazoa > Arthropoda > Insecta > Orthoptera > Acrididae > Schistocerca > Schistocerca serialis. The sequence goes on along the minus strand of NC_064641.1, from coordinate 455,607,581 downwards.
AGGGAAGGACTGGTGAACACTGTGCATCATGAAACACATGTATGTGTTGTTTAAAGCACCTTATCAATATGGCAGCTCAGGGAGGCGGTCTGGCATTTACCTTCAGAAAATAGACCAGACACAGATTGTCTAATAGCTTAAAATTCACTGCACATTCGAAATCCGTGTGCTTTGCCACACACAGCAAGTAATCTCCATTGTAGGCTTATTGTGTTACCCCAGTATCCCACCAACAAACCGAACTGCTTTGAGCAGTTGCTACGATGTTACATGTGTTGTTTTCTGAAGCTCCAGGTGCTCCGCCTGCGTACCGTCGTCTGTAAAAAACGGGCTGAGCCGTAAACTAGTTCCTGAAGAGGAAACGCATACGCACTCGGCAGCTCTAAGGGGTCACCATCAGACTCGGTCTGGACGTAATATACACTGAGATGACAAAAGTCACGGAATACCTGCAAATATCCTCCTTTTTCCCGGCTTACACAGCAAATCGACGTGGCATAGAGAGTCGTTGCAAATCCTCTGCAGAGATACTGAGTCAAGCCTCCTCCGCAGCCTCCCACGATTTTGTGCACCAACTGACCTCTCGATTCTGTCCCATAAATGTTCGGTGATATTGATGTCGGGCGATGTGGGTGGCCAAATGGCTCGAACTGTCCAGAACGATCTTAAAACCAATCGCGAACAATTGCAGCCCGGTGACATGGCCATTGTCATCTGTGATAATTCCATTATTGTCTGGCTCCAGCTATCATTCCGAGTTCAAAGTCTGTTAATTCCCATCGTGCTACCATCTGTTCACAAATGTCAGCTTCACCAACGCTGTCCCTTTAACACCTTACTGAATTTTTTGAACCTTGTGTACGCGATACTAGTCATCTGTTTATGTACATATCGCCATCCTCTGACTTCTGTCACCTTAGTGAAAACTGACCAGTAACTTCCACTCCCAACCACCGATTCTTAAAGAATCGAAATCTCATCGATGAAAAAGCGACGAACAGTTTATCGTTGTTTATTACGTCGTACAGTCAAATTATTTTGCAGGAACATTGAGTGGTATGTATGTATACTGTCTGCGAAATGTTATGCGAATATAGTTATAAGTAAAGAATTCATAGATTAAAACCTTATGCCTCTTGCTGAAATTTTACTGTGTGAACAGCGAAAATGTACTGAACAATGAAATCTTTCATTTCGTCATTTGTGGCACGTGTCAGAAAGGAAATGTTTCACAAACGTTTGAAGTTATATGTATGCAGGAAGTCTCTAAGCGCTCTATTTCTGAAATATTGGATGTGTATAGCCAGGGTAATCTGTACGCCATGAATTACGCTGCCTGAATACACATATACATTTTCTAGCTTTAATACCTGAATAACTTGTTAAACATATAAAGTAAAATTATACCTCTTAATGAGCAGATTATTACAGCACTTTTTGATTTTTTTAGTTCAGTCAATAATAGTATGAAATTGTCAAACACTAAATTTTTGTTGCGCATGGAAAGCGTTAGATGGAACTCTGCAACTGTAACCGTGCTCCGTTTTAGGCGTTTAGTAGTAAAGAGAGCCGCTGGGTGATGAGGCTCGTGAAAGGAGTACACGGCAAAGGCGTCATTGTAACTGCGGATTTATTCTTTCGGCCTGAGGCGTCGACTTGCATAACTCAAGTTAACAATACAGCGACCTGTAAATCAAGCTTAATTAGCGTAAGTACGCGATGTATTAATGAACTCACAATCGCTGCCCTCCCTGTAGCCAGTGAAGTAGTAATCAATTAAATCATGCTGCGATTATGATCCACATCGTACCATATACGTACTATACTGCAAATGATTAGAGACAGCCGCGCGGGATTAGCCGAGCGGTCTTGGGCGCTGCAGTCATGGACTGTGCGGCTGGTCCCGGCGGAGGTTCGAGTCCTCTCTCGGGCATGGGTGTGTCTGTTTGTCCTTAGGATAATTTAGGTCAAGTACTGTGTAAGCTTAGGGACTGATGACCTTAGCAGTTAAGTCCCATAAGATTTCACACACATTTGGACATTTTTTTGATTAGAGACAAACGTCTGTGTCCTTGGTCGGTTCTTCGCGAAATAAGCGAGCTTAGGACGCTATGAACTTTCCTTCGCTCTTGTACAACATAAAGTTGCTCTGGGCGATCTCATTTCTATAGCGCTCATTGAAACTTCGTTCATAATGGACGCTGATTCTCCCGGAAATCGATCGGGCACACAACAGTACTTAGGTGCCGTTAAGACGGCCATACACATAAATGTGCGCCTCACAAGCGCACACGAACATGCGTGCTTGAGCAAGCATTCTCAATCGTTTTTAGGAGAAATTTGCGCGAGCAGCATGTCTGTTCAATCAGACTGATGATTAATAGAATTTCGATTATGCACGCCAGTGTAAGCGTTCAAGCGAATGCATGTTTGAACGTATGGACGAGGGAAACGGAGGCTTGTGCAAGAATTCTTTAGTGATTTGATTTAATTGTTATCTTGTTCTGTTAACTTAGATTATGTACAAACGTCATATTTTAATGTTGGACAAGTCAAAGAAAAGAGAAGAAGAACAGAAAATGTGAGACAGTTTCCGTGACATGTCCACCACTGGAGTACAGTGTCTGAGAGACTGCGTTTACAATGAACGACCCCATTCAATTAAGAATGAACTCGCAAACTGTAATTACGGTTCCTCATCAACTGTATCCATGATATATACAACACATCAAGTAAATGTAAACATTCGTACAAATGTGCATTTTTACTGTGTATCGTGCGTTATCGGAACTAACAAGCGTCGGTGAAGTACTAGGGGTGTGAACATGCCCATCTACACAAGGCGTATTTATTTGTATATCGGTTGTATATGTGGAAAAGATCTGGATACACCGGAAGGTTTCAGGGGATTATATAAGCCTAACTGTAAGACAGAGATTTCAGAACCAGGTTCTAAATTGTAAGACATTTCCAGGAACAGATGTGGACTCTGACCACAATGTATTGGTTATGAACTGTAGATTGAAACTACAAAAAGATAGGAATTTAAGGTGATGTGTCCTGGATAAACTGAAAGAACCACACGTTGTAAAGGGTTTCAGAGGGAGCAACAGGGCGATTGACAAGAACAGGGAAAAGAAATACTGTCGAAGAAGAATGGGTAGCTTTTAGAGATGAAATAGTGAAGGCAGCAGAGGATAAATTAGGTAAAAAGACACAAGAGATACTGAATTTAACTCATGAAAGGAAAAAATGTAGAAATGTAGTGAATGAATCAGGTGAAAGGCAATAGAATCGTCTAAAATTGAGATCGACAGAAAGACAAAATGGTTAAGCAAGAATGGCTAGAGGACAAATTTAAGGACAAGCATATATCACTATGAGTAACATACATGCCACCTACACAGGAAAATTAAGACATCTTTGGAGAAAAGAGAACCATCTGCATGAATATGAAGAGCTCAAATGGAAAGCCAGTCCTAAACAAAGGAGGGAGAGCAGAAAGATGGAAAGAGTATATAGAAAGTCTATACAACGGAGATGTACTTGAGGGCAATATTATGGGCATAGTTGCAGGTGAGATGGGAAATAAGATATTGCGTGTAGAATTTGACGGAGCACTGAAAGACCTAAGTCGAAACAAGGCCTCAGGAGTAGAAAACGTTCCATTACAACTACTGATAGTCGTGGGAGAGCCAGCATGACAAAACTCTTCCAGCTGGTGAGCAAGATGTGTGAGACAGGCGAAATACCCTCGGATCTGAATAAAAATATAATAATTCCAAGTCCAAAGGAAACACTTGCTGACAGGTGTGAAAATTATCGAACTATCAGTTTAATTAACCACGTTTGGAAAGTACTAACACGAATTCTTTACGGAAGAATTAGTGGAAACCGACCTCGGGAAAGATCAGTTTGGATTCTGGAGAAATGTAGGAACACGCGAGACAATACTGAACCTACGACTTATGTTAGGAAATAGATTAAGGAAAGGCAAACCTACGTTTATAGCATACGTAGATTTACAGAAAGTTTTTGACAATGTTGACTGGAGTACTCTCTTTCAAAATCTGAACGTGGCAGGGTTAAAATACAGGGAGGGAAGAGGTATTTACAATTTGTACAGGAACCAAATGGCAATTATAAGAGAAGAGGGACACGAAAGGGAAGCAATGGTTGAGAATGGGATGAGGCCTATCCCCGAAGTTAATCAGTCTGTATGTTGAGAAAGCTGTAAAGGAAACAAAAGAGAAATTTGGAGTAGGAATTAAAGTCCAGGGAGAAGAAATAAAAGCTTTATAGTTTGCCGATGACATTGTAATTCTGTCAGAGACAACTAAGGACTTGGAAGATCAGACGAAAGGGATGGACAGTATCTTGAAGGAGGATATAAGATGAACGTCAACAAAAGCAAAACGAGTATAACGAAATCAAGTAGAATTAAATCAAATGTTACTGAGGAATTAGATTAGGGAATGAGACACTTAAAGCAGTAGAAGAGTTCCGTTATTTGGGGAGCAAAATAACTGATGATGGTCGAAGTAGAGAGTAAATAAAATGTAGACTGACAATGGCAATGAAGGTGTCTCTCAAGAAGAGAAATTTGTTAGTATCGAGTATAGATTTAAGTATCAGGAAGCCTTTTCTGAAAGTATTTGTATGGAGTGTAGCCATGTATGGAAGTGAAACATGGACAAAACACAGTTTTGCCAAGAATAGAATAGAAGATTTTGAAACGTGGTGCTACAGAGAATGCTGAAGTTTAAATGGGTAGATCACGTAACTAATGAGGAGGTACTGAATGGAATTGGGGAGAACAGAAATTTGTGTACAACCTGACTAGGAGAAGCGATCGGTTGGCAGGACACATTCTGAGGCATCAAGGGATCAGAAATTGAGTACTGGAGGTAAGTGTGGGGAGTAGAAATCGTAGAGGAAAACCAAGAGACGAATACAGTAAGCAGATTCAGAAGTATGTAGGTTGCTGTAGTTACTCGGAGATGAAGAGGGTTGCACAAGATCGAGTAGCGTGGAGAGCTGCATCAACCCAGCTTTTGGACTCAAGACCACAACAATACAAGGATTTGCTTTTGACATTTCTACATCTACGTCTGCATACGTATTCCGCAAGCCACCATACGATGTGTGGCGGAGGATATCCTGTATCAGTACTAGTTATTTTTTTCCTTCCAGTCGCAAATAGAGCGAGGAAACAGGACTCCCTCTGCGCCTCCATTCGAGCCCTAATTTCTCGAATCTTACCTTCGTGGTCTTTACGCGAAATTTATGTTGGCGACAGTAGAATCGTTCTGCAGTCAACTTCAAATGCCGGTTCTTTAAATTTTATCAGTAATATTCCTCGAAAAGAATGTCATCTTTCCCCCTGGGATTCCCATTTGAGTTTCCGAAGCATCTCCGTAACACTTGCAACACGTAATGACCTACCGGTAACAAATCTAACGGCTCGCCTCTGAACTGCTTCGAGGTCTTCCTTTAATCTGTCTTGGTGGGGATCCCAAACACTCGAGCAGTACTCGATAACAGGCGCAGTAGCGTCCTATATGCCGTCTCCTTTACAGATAAATCGCACTTCCCAAATTTTCCTAATAAATTCAAGTCGTCCATTTGCCCTCTCTTCCAGAATCCTCCAATTCTCATTCCATTTCATTTTGCTTTGCAACGTTAGTCCAGATATTTAGACGAAGTGACTGTGTCAAGCAGGACTCTATTAATGCTGTGATCGACAGTTCCTGGTTTGTTTTTCCTTCCACACCTGGGTTCGAATGCCCGTGTACCGTCCGACTTCAAACTATCACGAAATTTCACTCATAGTTTACTTACATGATTTTATAGTCTTTAAGTGAATGAAATTTCATCAGGATTCTCACCAATCACCCACCGACCCAAGCTCGATCAAACAGTCCATCGACGTCAGTAACTATGTATTCGGCGCTTTGTTTGATTTCCATTATGCCCGTTTTCAATTATGGTTACATGCCACCTACTTCGCACCTGCACCCAAACAATTAATGGTGCTCGCGGAGTGTCATGCGAACAGCATTTTTTCCATATGGTAAGTCGCTCACCACCCACCTATATTCCCTAAGTCACTAACGCATGCCAGTGTGGTGCCACTCGACTCGAAGGCAATCCAGTTCGAATCCAGCCGGTAGAAAATCTGAGCGCCAGTACTGAGGCGGCAACGGGAGGACAGGCATATCTATGTACAATGCGCTGTATATTCTCCATCACAATGACGACACGGGATGAATGATTAACTCACAGTGGAACACGAATTATAACCAAAAATTTTTTGAAGCTCAGGAGATGACAGTTTCAACTGTCGAAACCGGTCGTCAGTATTAAATATTAATTTATGCGACCTTGGCTACAAAAAGCCTTTTCATTCGTAGTTAATATGGGAATAATATATTTGTTTGTTTAATCACTCCTTAATCCCATATCATGATTCCTCTTTCTTTCACTCACAGGAAACACAAAAAGACTGCTAGTGCCAGCGTGCCGTCGTCAGAGCTCGAAAAACTGATGCGTGTACAAGTATGCATGAGCCATGTGAGGAGCGAGGAATCTGTACATGCTTGCGCAAGCACACTTATGTATGCGTGCTTGTCAAACGAGCAGTTTCTTGTGTGGCCGCCTTTACATGGCTAGCTTCCTCGTCTCGCTAGTATGTGAGAGGGGATGCTTTGTGCGCCATACACGATGTGGCCGTTTCCAGTTCTCACGTGGAGTGTGAAAACTGTGTTCCTTTTCTCACTACCGTGCAGAGTGTTACTCCTGCAGTATAGTTAACAAATGAACTGTAGACTCATAACCCTCTTGCCTTCTGTTGACCACTGGTGCGTTTTCTGGCTCATCTTGAGAACACCACCTCGTCGTCTGCTCGTTACACATTTTAACTGTGCTTCAAAATTTGATCTAATAGGCATTGCTTCTCAATATGAGAATTACCATCTTTAAATTCAGTTTCCCGATCTTGTGTTGCTGCTTTTTGCGCAGCGAAGGTTGCAGCTTTCCTCTGCCGCCTCGTCACTAGTGAGGACAGGTGCTTCCTTTCTTTTCTGTTGGAAACGTGGCGCTTATGGCTGCTGCGCCCGTAACTGGACCGATTTCGCGTAAGGAGCCGGAAGGCAGACTCAGATAATGGGCCGTCGCAGCCTTGGGCTGACCTCGTTCCTCAGGGACGACTCACAACAGCCTGAGGAAGGGGAAGGGGGGCGGAGGGGTGCGAGGACGCTGGGAGACGACTCGGTAAGCCTCTAGCCTTTCAATGTCCACATAAAGGACGATTCAAGCGACACATGACGTGCAATTACATACACCTTGCGTTTTCTTTTTGCTTTAATTTGTCGTTCTCTCGAGAAAATACTTGTCGGAAATACAGATTTACATGGCAGAGACGGGAGGAAGTTGTCGGAACCCTTTTTAGAGCATAGAGGATATTCACTCGGAGCGATTCACGGAAACTGCGAGAAACGTATGTTCACGCAGCCAACCCAGTAGTTGTGCATATGGACCAGAATGCAACGACTACATGAAGTTTCACAAGGTGTGTGAAAGAAAGGTTCCTATATTTATAGAGGATGTAGTATGCAACAGGGAAAAAAAAAAGCCCCTTCAAACATTGATAATAAGCCATGTATCTTTGGAGCTATGGTCTACTAGCACTACTGTCAGTCATCATCATGTCTCTAGACACAACATGTGCTCGATGTGACCTCCATCCACTGCATTGCATTACGTCTCATGTAACCATGTATTCGTTCGAGCACCCCTGGTAGATGCCGCATTGCATCGCAGGCACTGAATACGCGTTCTCGTAGTGTATCCACACAATTGGTTCAAATGGCTCTGAGTACTATGGGACTTAACTTCTGAGGTCATCAGTCCCCTAGAACTTAGAACTACCTAATCCTAACTAACCTAAGGACATCACACACATCCATGCCCGCGGCAGGATTCGAACCTGCGACCGTAGGGGTCGCGCGGTTCCAGACTGTAGCGCCTAGAACCGCTCGGCCACACCGGCCGGCTCCACACAATTAATGAGGACCGCATATACCTACGTCTTTAGATATCCGGAAAACCAAAATTCCACAGGGATAAGGTCAGGAGAACGGGCACGCACGACCAACACATCGCTCCTGAAAGACTCATGTTAGGTGTCGCCTCACCCGAAATTGAAAATAGGCAGGTGCCCCATTATACAAGTACGTCTGCAGTCGTTCATGTAATGGCACATTCTGAAGCAGCACAGATAACTGTTTCCGAAGGAAGTGACGATACCCAGCACCATTGAGCATGGTGTGAAGAACGTAGGGGCCTAGCAATATTTCCCAGTGGATGCCTAACCAAACATTGATACTAAATGTGTGCTGCGATCGAGTCGTCCAGAGCATGCGAACTGGCAGCGGCCCGTAAGTGCGTGTTTACGATATCGTCTCTCGTGAAGTTCGCCTCATCAGTAAACAACACTTTCCCCGTGAATTGCAGATCCTGAGATCAGGTTTGGAGAAACCACTTGCAGTCTGGAGGGGCTGATAGTGTAGCAGTAGAGCTTGGACTCGCTGCAAATGGTAGGGATAGAACAACTGGTCGTGGAGGGCTGTCCAGATAACAGACACCTTCCGCTACAGCTACTCTTTGGACACTCATTCCATGGTTGTCCTCCCACATGTTCTAATACCCTTCGCGCCACATCAGGTGTGTAAGTTGCTCTGTCCCGATCCTCTGTTTGTAGTGCAAAGGATCCTGTTTCCGAAAATCGCTGGAGCAGGGTACTAAACGTCTTTGCAGATGGTGTTCAGCGTCGCGGATATTTGGAAACATACAGATTACATCCCATACGCTGCTTCAATTTGCTTGTTCGCAGCAGAAGACAATATCTGCCATCTCCTGTGTAGAATACTAGGCCTCCATTGGGAGCTGTACCTCCAGCGACGGACAAGGAAACAAATTACAGTAATGTACTGCTAAGGCACAGCCAACAAGTCCAGAGAGAAGAAATAAAAACTTGGACGTTCGGCGATTACATTGTAATCCTGTTGGAGACAGCAAAGAACTAGGAGTGGATAATGTGTAGAAAAGAGGTTATAAAATGAACTTCAACAAATGTAAGGCAAGGGTAGTCGCATTAAATCAGGCGATGACGAGGAAATTAGGATGGGAAAGGAAAGGAAGACACTAACAGTAGTAGATAAGGTTTTCTATTTGGGCATTAAAATTACTAATGATGGGAGAATAGAGAGGATACAAAATACACACTGGCAGTGCGAAGAAAAGAATTTCTGTAACAGAGGAATTTGTTAACCACAAATATAAATTTAAGTACTGGGAAGTCTTTTCGGAAGGCATTTGTCTGGATTTGAGCCTTGTACAAAATGAAACGTAAATACACTCCTGGAAATTGAAATAAGAACACCGTGAATTCATTGTCCCAGGAAGGGGAAACTTTATTGACACATTCCTGGGGTCACTACATCACATGATCACACTGACAGAACCACAGGCACATAGACACAGGCAACAGAGCATGCACAATGTCGGTACTAGTACAGTGTATATCCACCTTTCGCAGCAATGCAGGCTGCTATTCTCCCATGGAGACGATCGTAGAGATGCTGGATGTAAACCTGTGGAACGGCTTGCCATGCCATTTCCACCTGGCGCCTCAGTTGGACCAGCGTTCGTGCTGGACGTGCAGACCGCGTGAGACGACGCTTCATCCAGTCCCAAACATGCTCAATGGGGGACAGATCCGGAGATCTTGCTGGCCAGGCTAGTTGACGTACACCTTCTAGAGCACGTTGGGTGGCACGGGATACATGCGGACGTGCATTGTCCTGTTGGAACAGCAAGTTCCCTTGCCGGTCTAGGAATGGTAGAACGATGGGTTCGATGACGGTTTGGATGTACCGTGCACTATTCAGTGTCCCCTCGACGGTCACCAGTGGTGTGCGGCCAGTGTAGGAGATCGCTCCCCACACCATGATGCCGGGTGTTGGCCCTGTGTGCCTCGGTCGTATGCAGTCCTGATTGTGGCGCTCACCTGCACGGCGCCAAACACGCATACGACCATCATTGGCACCAAGGCAGAAGCGACTCTCATCGCTGAAGACGACACGTCTCCATTCGTCCCTCCATTCACGCCTGTCGCGACACCACTGGAGGCGGGCTGCACGATGTTGGGGCGTGAGCGGAAGACGGCCTAACGGTGTGCGGGACCGTAGCCCAGCTTCATGGAGACGGTTGCGAATGGTCCTCGCCGATACCCCAGGAGCAACAGTGTCCCTAATTTGCTGGGAAGTGGCGGTGCGGTCCCCTACGGCACTGCGTAGGATCCTACGGTCTTGGCGTGCATCCGTGCGTCGCTGCGGTCCGGTCCCAGGTCGACGGGCACGTGCACCTTCCGCCGACCACTGGCGACAACATCGATGTACTGTGGAGACCTCACGCCCCACGTGTTGAGCAATTCGGCGGTACGTCCACCCGGCCTCCCGCATGCCCACTATACGCCCTCGCTCAAAGTCCGTCAAATGCACATACGGTTCACGTCCACGCTGTCGCGGCATGCTACCAGTGTTAAAGACTGCGATGGAGCTCCGTATGCCACGATAAACTGGCTGACACTGACGGCGGCGGTGCACAAATGCTGCGCAGCTAGCGCCATTCGACGGCCAACACCGCGGTTCCTGGTGTGTCCGCTGTGCCGTGCGTGTGATCATTGCTTGTACAGCCCTCTCGCAGTGTCCGGAGCAAGTATGGTGGGTCTGACACACCGGTGTCAATGTGTTCTTTTTTCCATTTCCAGGAGTGTAGTAAAAAGTTCAGACAAGAAGAGAAGATTTTGAAATGTGTTGCTATAGAAGAATGCTGAAGCTTAGGTGGGTATAACATATAAGTAATGAGGGGGTACTGAATCGAATTGGGGAGAAAAGAAATTTGTGGCATCATTCGATTAAAAGGGGATCTCAGTTGATAGGACACATTCTGAGGCATCAACGAATTGCCCGCTAGTTATTATAGTGAAGTGTGGAGATTAAAAACTGTAGAATAAGCTGAAGGTACGAATATAGTAAACAACTTCAAATGAATGTAGGTTGCAATAGCCATGCACAGATGAAGAGGCTTGCTCACGATAAAGGAGCGTGAACAGATACATCAAATCCGTCTTCGGACTGAAGACCACAATAACAACATGTAGTTTGGTATATTTTTTATATCTCTCATGAATTATTTTGCAGCTTATTTGAGACCTGTTATTTTCGCTGTTTTCTGTCGAAACTTTACTCGAGTTCCTGTCTCTGTTAGATTTTCTGAAACTGCTGCAAAATCGTCTGCAAAAGCCTGTTTGTTTATTTTGATTCAATCTGATTTCCTTTTTAGTATTATTCGTTCAATTTTGTGATTTTTGAACTTCAAATTCCAGATCCTTATTTTTTTTTTCTCATTCACAGTTTATCAGTACAGATGACACGCAGTAAGAATGTTGCCATGCAGGCTAATGTAAATAATTTTAGGGTACCTGATGATGGCTGGTTAATCAGAACTGGTACCTAATAAATTATTTCATAATCAGCTATTGAAGGTTCTGAAAGATGTGTTAGCAAATATTTACTAGCTGTGTAGCATCATCAGGACAAAATATGTATAATATTATATTATTTTCAACGTCCATATTTAGAAATGTTTTCCTGTCATAATGGGAAAACGTGAACAGCGAATCGTGCTCCTGTGAGATCATTCTCACTGCACTTAGAAACAGCCAGAAATTACTTATGCCCATCTCAGCAATTTTAACTGAGGCTGTTAAACTTCACCGACCAAGGCAACAGTCTAGCCACTTCTTCCGAAAACCCATCTCCCTTCATTCGTCTCAGTGACACGCAATTTCAATCAATGTGCAAATCCATAACATATCAAAAAATAAGAGCTACGTGGCTCAGTACAAAAAGAAGAGGGGTAGCCGTATTCGCGACGGTGTGATTTATGCAAAAGAAGACAAGTCGTGATCAGGCAAAGTGAATAGCTCACAGTGTGGTAAATTTTTATGACAGTAAAGAGCCTGACCTATGTACGAGGGTGAGTCAAATGAAAACCTTAAATTTGTAATAACAAATCGAAATATCGCGCCGTTATTCTGTAAGTTGGTAAGCGTGCTACAAACAGCGTCCAGAATGGCCTGTAGGTGGCAGCATAGTGCAGAAGCACACATACCGTCGCAGTATCAGTATAAAGATGGCCACCCCACTTGCATCTTGCACCAGGGAAGAACAGCGTTCTGTTATTCGGTGTTTGCGTAGTGAAGGTGTGAAACCTATTGAAATTCATCGACGAATGAAGGTTCAATACGGTGATGCATGTTTGTCACAGCAGCAAGTCTACGAATGGAGTTGGAAGTTCGCAAATGGTGTGACTTCAGTGGAAGATGCTCCTCGTCCAGGTAGGGCACAACCAGTTATCTCCACAGAACATTGCAGCAGTTGAAGCCATAGTGAAGGAAAACCGCCGAGTGACACTGAATGACATTGCAGCATGTTCACAGATTACGCGCCGGTCAGCACACCACATTGTGCATGATGTGCTCCAGTTTCAATGTGTGTCTGCAAGCTGAGTGCCACGGCGGCTGACTCCTGAAATGAGAGAACGACGTGTTGATGCTTGTGAAGGACTTCTTTGGCGCTTTGAAGGAGAGGGTGATGGCGTCCTTGCAAGAATCGTTACTGGGAAGGAAACCTGGGTTCACTTCCACCAACCGGAAACGAAGAGAGCGAGCAAGGAATGGCGCCATTCCTCATCACCAAAACCAAAGAAGTTTCGAACAGAACCATCAACAGGGAAGGTTATGCTCTCTTTTGGGACAAAAAAGGCGTCATTTTGGAGCATTACATGCCTAGAGGGACACTGTCACCAGTGCATCGACACAGATCTCCTAAAAAATCATCTGCGGCCTGCAATAAAATCAAAGCGACTTGGATTGCTGTCAGCAGGTGTCCTTTTGCAACTAGACAATGCAAGCCCCCACACTGCCCGTACAACAGTTGCAATAATCACAGACTTGTATTTTGAGTGTCTTCCTCATCCACCATACTCACCAGACCTTGCCCCAAGTGATTTTCATATGTTTGGATCACTCAAAGATGCAAAGGGAGGAAAGAAGTTCCGTTCTGATGAAGAGGTACGCCACGCAGTGCATGGGTGGTTGCGCAGACTACCAAAAGAATTTTTTTATAAATGAATTTATGCACTTTGTAGGCGCTGGAGGACTTGCATTGAGCGTGGGGGAGATTATGTTGAAAAGTGATACAGCTTTGTACCACTTCTGTACAATAAATAATATTTAAAAACATATTTAAGGTTGTCATTTGACTCTTAAGCGTGCTGTAGTGAGAATGTGATTCTGCGGGAATATCATCGCAATAATGGAGGGTATTATTACACCTAAGAGATTACACAAAGTTATCCACTATAGTTACCGCTAGATAAATGAAGCTAATCTCAGTTAACAAAATAATCAGAGATTACGTAGAGCCGGCAGGAGTGGCCGAGCGGTTCTAGGCACTACAGTCTGGAACCGCGCGACCGCTACGGTCGCAGGTTCAAATCCTGCCTCGGGCATGGATGTGTGTGACGTCCTTAGGTTAGTTAGGTTTAAGTAGTTCTGAGTTCTAGGGGACTGATGACCTGAGAAGTTAAGTCCCATAGTGCTCAGAGCCATTTGAACCATTTTTAGATTGCGTAGATATGTGGATCAGACGCTACATACACTCCTGGAAATTGAAATAAGAACACCGTGAATTCATTGTCCCAGAAAGGGGAAACTTTATTGACACATTCCTGGGGTCAGATACATCACATGATCACACTGACAGAACCACAGGCACATAGACACAGGCAACAGAGCATGCACAATGTCGGCACTAGTACAGTGTATATCCACCTTTCGCAGCAATGCAGGCTGCTATTCTCCCATGGAGACGATCGTAGAGATGCTGGATGCAGTCCTGTGGAACGGCTTGCCATACCATTTCCACCTGGCGCCTCAGTTGGACCAGCGTTCGTGCTGGACGTGCAGACCGCATGAGACGACGCTTCATCCAGTCCCAAACATGCTCAATGGGGGACAGATCAGGAGATCTTGCTGGCCAGGGTAGTTGACTTACACCTTCTAGAGCACGTTGGGTGGCACGGGATACATGCGGACGTGCATTGTCCTGTTGGAACAGCAAGTTCCCTTGCCGGTCTAGGAATGGTAGAACGATGGGTTCGATGACGGTTTGGATGTACCGTGCACTATTTAGTGTCCCCCCGACGATCACCAGTGGTGTACGGCCAGTGTAGGAGATCGCTCCCCACACCATGATGCCGGGTATTGGCCCTGTGTGCCTCGGTCGTATGCAGTCCTGATTGTGGCGCTCACCTGCACGGCGCCAAACACGCATACGACCATCATTGGCACCAAGGCAGAAGCGACTCTCATCGCTGAAGACGACACGTCTCCATTCGTCCCTCCATTCACGCCTGTCGCGACACCACTGGAGGCGGGCTGCACGATGTTGGGGCGTGAGTGGAAGACGGCCTAACGGTGTGCGGGACCGTAGCCCAGCTTCATGGAGACAGTTGCGAATGGTCCTCGCCGATACCCCAGGAGCAACAGTGTCCCTAATTTGCTGGGAAGTGGCGGTGCGGTCCCCTACGGCACTGCGTAGGTTCCTACGGTCTTGGCGTGCATCCGTGCGTCGCTGCGGTCCGGTCCCAGGTCGACGGGCACGTGCACCTTCCGCCGACCACTGGCGACAACATCGATGTACTGTGGAGACCTCACGCCCCACGTGTTGAGCAATTCGGCGGTACGTCCACCCGGCCTCCCGCATGCCCACTATACGCCCTCGCTCAAAGTCCGTCAACTGCACATACGGTTCACGTCCACGCTATCGCGGCATGCTACCAGTGTTAAAGACTGCGATGGAGCTCCGTATGCCACGGCAAACTGGCTGACACTGACGGCGGCGGTGCACAAATGCTGCGCAGCTAGCGCCATTCGACGGCCAACACCGCGGTTCCTGGTGTGTCCGCTGTGCCGTGCGTGTGATCATTGCTTGTACAGCCCTCTCGCAGTGTCCGGAGCAAGTATGGTGGGTCTGACACACCGGTGTCAATGTGTTCTTTTTCCCATTTCCAGGAGTGTATATACTTGCGTTATTTAAGCTTAACGCTTTAAAACAATAGCTGGATTAGCAGAAAGAAAACCCTCGGGCTACTTGGGCCCTGTAGGTGCCCAAAACGAAACAAATAAAAAAAATTATCTGTTGTCAGGGGCAAATGCAAGCACGAGAGTGGTAGTGCTATGATTTTTCTGGAGGAACCGTCCTAGGTAAATATCATCTTTCTAATTAACACAAACAAAGTTTTCTTTCTCCAAATGGTTAGATGATGATGCCCTAGTCGAATGTATGGAGCCCATCAACAAAGCCCGTAAATGGCCAATATTAAAGACTATTCCATTCTACCAGTGGGAAGACATTGTTGAGAAGATCAAGCCTCCAAAACCTGTAAAGAGAGGCCTACTTGCAGTTAGAGTGGGACACAACAAAGCTGTGCTCAAGTACTTGCAGATTTTGTGTGTTCCAGTAAATATTTTTGTTACGTGCAGTAGACTACAATTTAGGCACTTGTTAAGAATATTTTTCGATATTTTCTCTAAATCGTTACCAAGAAATATGCATGTTTCTTACTTGTTGCTTTTTATGCTGTTCGATAAAATTTTAAAGGAAAATATCATTGTTTTTATACCTTTCTAGCACACAGATGCATCTGTAACAAGAAATTTCAGTCCTACTTGTTTCAAACCTTATTACTTTTCAGTAAATCGCTAGGTAAGATGAGTAGGCTCAAGTAACCTAACTATAAATCTAACATGACTCCAAAATAAATTAAGCATAAGACAAGTTAATACAGGGATAATAAGTAATTTGTAAGAATTGTCTGTTTAGGAAAATTCTGTAGTTTTGGAGAAAGCGCATCTGATGTACAAAATTTTATTAATTATGCCAGATATTTTAAGACATTAGGAAGAAATGAAATTTTTGGCTGAAGCTGCCCTTGTTTATGGCAAGCAAATTATTTGTGTTCTTGTGTTATTCTCATGCCTAATTTGATTCTTTTAGATTTGCATTTCCTCTGAACAAAGTAGAATAATACCGACTGCCGAAGCTTTCCTCAGCGTTCCGAGTGGCAGACAGCCATGAGGAATGCCCGGGTTCGATAGATGGTACTGGCACGGAGTCAGCCTCAGCTACTTAACCGAGTAGTAGCTGCTCCAGGTCATGAAAACTGACAGCGGCCGGTAAAGCAGTGTGCTGGCCCCACGTGCCTCATTCTTTATTTTTCTTTTTTTCCATCAGTCTTTTAACTGGTTTGATGCAACCCGTCACGAATTTCTCTCCCCTGCTAACCTCTTCATCTCAGAGTAGCACATGCAACCTATCATCAATTATTTACTGGATGTATTCCAATCTCTGTCTTCCTTTACAATTTTCACCCTCTGCAGCTCCTTCTAATACCATGGAAGTCATTTCGTGATTTCTTACCACGTGTCCAATCATCCTGTTCGTTCTCTTTGTCGGTGTTTTGCACATATTCCTTTCCTCTCCAAGTCTGCACAGAACCTCCTCATTCCTTACTTTATCAATCTACCTAATTCTCAACATTCGTCTGTAGCACCGCATCTCAAATGCTTCGATTCTCTTTTGTTACGATTTTCTCGCAGTCCATGTTTCACTACCATACAATGCCGTGCTACAAACGTACATTCACAGAAATTTCTTCCTCAAATTATGGCTCATTTTGATACTAGTAGACCTGACTAGGCCATGAATGCACTTTTTGCCAGTGCTAGTCTGCTTTTAATGTCGTCCTTACTCTGTCCATCATTGGTTATTTTGCTGCCTAGGTAGTAGAATTCCTTAACTTCGTCCACTTCATGACCATCAATCTTGATGTTAAGTTCCTCGCTGTTCTCATTTTTGCTGCTTCTCATTACTTTTGTCTTTCTTCGATTTACGCTCAACGCATGTTCTGGACTCATTAGACTGTTCATTCCATTCAGCGGATCATGTAACTCTTCTTCGCTTTCACTTAGGATAGCAATGTCATCAGGGAATCTTATCATTGATATCCTTTTACCTTGAATTTTAAATCCACTCCAGAACCTTTATTTTATTTTCATCATTGCTTCTTCGATGTACAGATTGATCAGTAGGAGCAGAAGAATACATCCCTGTGTTACAACCCTGTCATCCACTCTTATTATTCCCTCTTCGCTCTTGTACATATTGTATATTACCCATCTCTCCCTATAGCTTACCCCTACTTTTCTCAGGGTTTCGAACATCTTGCACCATTTTACATTGTCAAAAGCTTTTTACATTTAGACAGAGCCTATGAACGTGTCTCAATTTTTCTTCAGCCTTGCTTCCACTATCAACTGCAACGTCAGAAATGCATTTCTGGTGGCTTTACCTTTCCTGAAGCCAAACTGATGGCCATCTAACACATCCTCAATTTTCTTTGGCATATTACTCTTGTCAGCAACTTGGATGCGTGAGCTGTTAAGCTGATTGTGCGATAATTCTCGCACTTGTCAGCTCTTGCAGTTTTGGGAATTGTGTGGATGGTATTTTTGCGAAAGTCAGATGGAATGTCGCCAGACTCATACATTCTACACACCAACGTGAAAAGTCGGTTTTTTGTCACTTTTGTCATTCTGATGGAATGTTTTCTATCTATTCTGCCTTATTTGAACTTAAGTCCTCCAAAGCTGTCTTAAATTCTGATTCTAATACTGGTTTCCCAATCTCGTCTAATTCAACTCTTCTTCTATCATATCAGACAAATCTCCCCATTGATACAGGCTTTCACTGTACTCTTTCCACCAAAGTGCTCCCTCCTCTGCATTTAACAGTTGAATTCCCGTTGAAGTCTTAATGTTACCACCCTTGCTTTTAATTTCACTGAAGGTCGTCTTGACTTTCCTATATGCTGAGTCTGTCCATCTGGCAATCATTTGTTCACATTTTTCATGCAGCAGTTTCGTCTTAGCTTTCTTGGACTTCCTATTTATTTCATTCTTCAGTGACTTGTATTTCTCTACCGCTGAATTTCCCTGAACATTTTTGTACTTCCTTCTTTCATTGATCAACTGAATTGTTTCTCCTATTACCCATGGTTTCTTCGCAGTTACTTTCTTTGTATCCTTACAGCGAACAATGACGATACTGGCAGAGGACGACACCGTAGTCGGTCGGCACCATGGGCCCGCCAGGACTGTGTGTCCCATAGATCCCTGTCTCTCATTCCGGTCATAGCTAACGTTATTACTCCTGAATTATTAAAAAGGAAACAATTTTGTTAAGTACACAAGCATGAGAGCATTTGTTTACGGAACAGAAGTGTAGATTACACTGTGCAAATCGTGGCATAGTGCTGTTCTGATTATCAAGCAAAGACATGGCTCCATGACACTCGCAGCTGCCCCCAGAGTTTGATATATCGTGCTTGAAAACCGATATCAACGAAGTATGCAAATTCTGTTGTATGGCTGTGGAAGACTGAAATCTTTAAACCGAAGTACGGATTGAGAACGTCCGTTATCAATGAGAAGCAACGTCTGATGGATGTACATGATGTTTCAAAAAAATTCAGCCGATTTCACAAGACTGTATCTTGTACAAAGTGAAGATAGAAACTTGGCTAAATTTAAAATTATTCTTCGAAACTTGGCGCCAGTTCTAAGATGCTGATTCATGTCATTGCTGTTAGGAGTGTCCCTGGTGCATCTAGCTCGCTCGTTCATTACCCAAATTGCGTCGAGTCGAAATGGCGGTAACAGAGCAACAAAAACGTTTTGCATTCTCCGTTTCAGCTTCTGTAGTTCGGGTACTGCTGTGCGGCGTCAGTTTCGTCGAAATTACGACAACTGCACTTCCTCATTGCCTCAACGACATGTCGGCCACAAGGGTGCTCGGATTGCACCCTTGGCCACCATTTGGGGGGAGGGGGGGGGTAGAAGTAGAGGATTGAAGCAGGATTGTGAAAGGCTCCATCTGTATGCGTCCCCTCGAAAAAAATTTGGGCAAACTGCGGCGAATCATAACAACAGCAGGGAATGCTCTCAGGTGTATGGAGCGAGTTTGACTATCTTTTGGATGTTTGTAGTGAGTCCGGTGGGCGGGGTTGGAGTGTCGGTAGTGGAGGGTGGGATGGTGAGAGAGGCACGTTGAACATTTGTGAGATTTAAACGTAGTATTGATTCTAAACGTAACTGGAAATGCACCCCAAGGTTGTGTGTGCATGCGTGTAAAAGATATGTCCTTGCAAAATCGGATGGTTCTTTTCAAAATAACGACTTTGTAGTCCAATTCATATGTTAAAATTCACAATCTCTATTTTCCCTTACGTAGAAGTTATACTGCTGGCATATTTTTGAAGCACGCTGTATTTTGATCATGAATCACACCAAAACCATTTGTGAATCTTCGCATTTCATACACAAATATGAAATTATAAAGTCCTTATTGAACAGCAACGTATTTGCCTGTACTGGAAACAGCTTTTGTATTATTATCTTCCGTTTATTGTTTCTTCTTATCAAGTTCTAGAGCTCACATTCATTTCCGAATGCAATGACATATTAAAGGCTTACGAATTAAAAACGATAATGCACGTCAATGAAAAGGCGCAGTTAAGATTAAATAAGAGAAACCTTTTGTGTCTACAACTGATCTTGAACGGCTTTCATCTCTCGAATTATACGAAGACCATCGGTGCCAGTTTAGCAAAGTAAATCAGATTTAACAAACGACCAATTGCTGTCGTTGCATTAACTGCGAGGGATGACAAACTGTAGGGACATACTGTGGCAGGCGATTCCTGAGGAAGGGAAGAGGTAAGATACGCTGAATATAACATTTTCATCTCTAGAGACAATTTTTTTTTCCATACCAGGGAGCACCCTGTACGGTACAATCAATTGCTCGACGCGCTGTTGTTCCCAGCCAGGCACGATACTAGTGACTGGACCTCATTAGTCCCTAATCTTCTCAGAAATAGTCGGCCTTCTAGACGCCTGACACGTGAGGCAAAACTGTGTTGCTTCCGCGGCCAGAGTCAGCTGACATAAAAGTAGACCCAGAAGAAGGCCGCTGCAGCCCTGGTCGAAGCGTTGGTTTTTCTCCAGCAGCAGTAGTTTTATACATTATGACGCGGTACCACACCCAGAAAACTTTTATGTCGACTGTGTTGCTCCCGTCTATCGTTGGTTTTCGGTAGGGGCTGTGACATGGAACGTATTGTGCAGAGCGCTGCGTCTAGCGTGAATACTTAACATTTCCAGGCTTATGTTCACTAGATCTAATTAGTTACTTATGCTCTCCGGGATCGTAGCCCCCAACTGTCTCCATCGTTGAGCATCACCCCTTAGAGGTGATGCAATAATGACAGCAACCAGACGTTAATTAACGATGATCTGATTTCGTGAAACCAGTATCATGTTGCTGCCCATTCTCTGTGACCTATAATTCACGTAGATATTTAGGGACTTCAAAATAGGGAAAACGACAAATGGAGTTTCCAACTTCAACAAGATGTTTTAGAAATATTTTAGAAGAAATTTCACGTGAAAAGAAAGTTTAATCCAGCCATCAGTAAACAGTAATATACACTCCAGTGAAAAGTTCCTAGAAGAAAAACACTCATGAAGTACTTGTCTGTCTTAGTGACTGTCAGGTGATCTGAGACTATTGTACTTTTGTACCTGCAGGCACTGGCCAGGGTCTTTGGCGGTGCTCACCAGGGCGCCTGGCTCCCAGGGTGCAGAAGAGCCTTGCCCCTCCCCCTCCAGCCTACAGTCGTTCCAGAATAGGGGGTCTGTGACTTCCAGGAAAGCACCCTGCAGCTTTACAACCTGTGCCCAGGCAATACACACAGGTAGTCGTCTCTGCCAGGTGCCATTGACTCTGGAGGACAATTGGAAGACACCCCTCCGGTGCTCATATCCCAGATTCGCCATCCACAGTATATCAGACTACCACGAAACACAATGGATAATAAAATGACAATTTTTGGTTGATTCACACGAGACGTCGAGGAACGTCACGTCAAAACATTGCAACTGGAGACATTCACACCATCCCAGACGGAACGAAAAGTAACTATAAAGACATATCAGTTATATCTACAACAACACAGGATAATTCTTACACTAATGTGAAAAAAACAGATTGTTAATAATGCTGTTTACTAATAAAAAACAACATCATTACCGGTTTCGAATTGACAGCTTCATACCCAAACGACTCTTCACGTTTAAAATAACATTTAGGTTATAGTTACATACGATGTTGGTCGTTCCTCGTTGCGGCAAAAGTTCCTTGGGATTTTGGAGCGCTGTGGCAAACAGTGCTGTAAGAAAGAGGATCAATTTGGACCTAACAATGAAGAAAAACGTTTAACACTACACGCGTCACCCGATCGGACGTTGGTACACACCTCGTGAAAAAAGTAATGTTTCTGATTTTGCAGGTAAAAAAGTGCACATACAACATCAAATTAAGATTGTTATTTACTAAATAAACCATGTCTAAACTTTTTGTATAAACTAATTCATAGAAATTCAGTCAAAAGAGTTAAAACTGACTGGTACTGCTAGGACTAGTAAAAAAGAAATAAACAAAAGATTGTTCCCAAAAATCCCCTACTTTTACAGAATGTCACTTTGAGTGACTTTTGTCATTGTCATTATCGATTTTACAACCACTGACACAAAAATAGTCGCATTGTTATAGTCAAAATACTGGCCGCTTCCTTTGCATGTATGTTTGGTGTAGCCGGCCGGAGTGGCCGAGCGGTTCTAGGCGCTTCAGTCTGGAAACGCGCGACCGCTACGGTTGTAGGTTCGAATCCTGCCGCGGGCATGGATGTGTGTGATGTCCTTAGGTTAGTTAGGTATAAGTAGTTCTAAGTTCCAGGGGACTGATGACCTCAGATGTTAAGTCCCATAGTGCTCAGAGCCATTTGAACCATTTTTATGTTGGGTGTGTCTTGTCATTTTACTTTCATCGTCCCAGTGGCGTTGACGATGCTTTAGTCTACGGGCTTCTGTATCAGTTGTTGCAGAGCTGCTTTTAATTCGCGGTATCTGATCTTGAGGAAGAATTTCTCGAAGACATGAGGTCACAGTGCGTGGCAAGCATAGGAGCTATGATCTTTTATGAGCTCTTTTTCCAGCTCTGGAGGCAAAACTCAGCGAGGTGGCACGTTTTGTATATTCCCCAGGCAAATGACATGGCTGTTTATACCAGGTACGTTTAGAATGGTGGAAAACACTACCATTGGCCACCCTTTCGTGCCTCTTTGGACACTGTAAGCGGAACACATATTGTCAAGCATGTCCACACCGAATTTATTTTTAATCTCAGTACGTAGTGATTTCTAATTGCTCTGTCCAAGTGCATATTGGAAATCAAGAACACATTCATTTTATTCATTTTGTTGTGTGGTTCATATGAAATCATAGTGTCTTCTGTACTGAAAGGAAAAACATTGGAGAATGCCTCTCTGTTTTCCAATATTTCATTTATTTTGCAATTTGCCGTTTGTTTTTTCTCAAAGTCCACTCACAGAACAGGCAATGTTTTGTTGACAAAGTCTGAAGGAGAGTGACGTCACTGAACCAGTTGTCAGCTGGTACATTACTATCTGATTTACGAAGAGGGACAACCAGGCATTCAATGACATCCACAGATTTATTTCTAACCTGAAAAGGGTCACCAGGTTGCTTGCCTGCGTAAATTTCCATGTTGCATGTATAACACTCTGGAATCGATGGCAGCAAATATTTTAGCTTCACATTTAGTTGGGTTGGAGGATATATGTTGAATTGAGTTGCACCCACCCCATAAAAAAAACCTCCAATTTCTCATCGATGGAGACGTTTTCTTCTACCTGACAACTCTCTAAACAGTTCTTGACCAATTTTTCAAAAATGTCCCTGATAGGGGAAAGGCGATCGAGGGATTTTCTCTCGCCTCTGTTTTAACGTTCAGCGAATTTTAGAGTTTGAAGTAATAAACGAAACCTATCGATGCCCAGAGTGAGACGGACTATCTCAATCGCGAATCCGTTATCAGCCCGTAAATCTGTAAGATTCAGTTACCCTGCGTTATAAGTTCCAGCAGTATAGAGAAAGTCATTAAATGCTTTAATCTCGGTTCTGTCAGTGTCTCTTTCATGTGAATAATTATATTGGTTGATATGAATATATTGGTTTGTGAACTTACAACCATTTCTAACATGCTGTCATCAAATAAACAAAGCCAGCGTTCGGGAACGGTCTGTGACTCTTTTGCCTTTCCGACTGGGTCTAGTAGTTGTCATGATGAGGTTGTGTTTACCCCTTCTCTTACGTGGATAACGTGTTTTTCTACATGAAATTGAATTCAATATTTTTGTCCCTTACTTTTTTTTTTAAAACAAGCATAAGAGGTCTTGTCATCTACAGAATCACGTGATGCGTCTGAATCACTTGCTTATTGGCAGATTTCTCTTCCGTTCTTGAACCTCTTCTCCTGCATCAGTGTCAACTTTCTGTTCTGGAACCTTTGGACTGAGATTTGATGTTCCTTCAGGAGCCGAAGTTAATGAAGGTAGACTTTCTACGTCATCACTCTGGTCAAAACCATCAAATAGAAGGTGGTGAATTTGTCGGATGTCGGCGGGATTATCGAGATCATACTGTGCTATTTTTGTCACCATTTTGAACCTGACAATGAAAAATACTGGATTTTGGAAAAAAATTATGTACGATTAACTTGGACAAAATAAAGTTGCTCAGAACATTTGGAATAGCCAAACTAACATAAATACATGAGCTGCCTCAGAGAGACACATGAGTAGATGTCAGGTCCACAAGTCCATTTTTACAAAAATAATTATAAACACAAGGTATCACAACGTGTACTAAAGAGAAAACTGAAGGGTATAATCAAAAACGAAACATTTAAGAAATACTTGCTTAAAAGCACGCGACGTATCTGTCGTGTGGAAAAGGGATTAATCGTATCTCGTACGTGGACGCCGATGAGGCTCGACTACCCCGATGACGAACACGTGCTTGAGGAATGGGAGAGAGGAAGACAACGTCGCCCTCGAGCGGTAAAACCTGCTCTCAAATACGCTAAGCCGTGTGTCTGTCAGATACAGAGCGTGTAATGGAGTGTTAATGAACTTAACTGAGTTAGTTTTGTGTTTCCTCCACGAAAATGCTCCCTCTTTTTTACATTCCTGGCATGCACTTCCGAAGTTCACATTCAGCAGAATAATAAGCAAGATTCAACAGTTATCAACTTCGAAGATACAGACAGTGTCGAGCACCACGTGTGAACACACACACACACACACACACACACACACACACACATATTTTGGATATTTGTAAACACAAATGGCGATTGAAAAGAGAAACAGTGCCGAGGAATGTGTCTGTTGGAGAATTACAACATGTGCACAAATGTTACACCTAAGTTCCAATCGATTTTTTTTTAAAAAAAAAAAAGCACTTACAGTCAGTAACTTTCGTTTGACTAAGTGGAAAGATTGCTTCTCTATGACGCCCACCGTATTACGACTCTGGCTAGAACCTAAAATCCATAAGCAAAATTGTCCCGTTCAGGGCACTGGAAATTATAGGATCAGCTATTCTGTATTATTATTAATTATTTTATGGCCTTCATTGGATCATTCTACTCAGTTATACAAAGGTTTATACAAGTACTTGCTATTCGGTATTACAATTAAATTCAATAATAAATCAGTAAAACAGTGGTTATGCGAAAGATTATTATAATTTATTATCGGATAAAGTCGCGTCCGCCTAGTTACCTGAGTGGTAACGTGTTTGCCTACCATGCAGCGGGCCTGAGTTCGATTCCCGACCGGACCCCGTGTCTGCCTACCATGCAGCGGACCCGGATTTGATTCCCGACCGGGTCGGACATTTTTCTCTGCTCGTGGATGGGATGTTGTGTTGTCATCATCACTGACACGTAAGTCGCCTAGTGTGGCGTCGCCTGATATGAGGCGCCCCGGAGGGGCCCTTCCAGCCATCAGTGCCACACGATCATTTCATTATATAAAGGCTTTTATGCTCTTATGTCTGCCCAATACTACTTCATTGTTTCAGATATTATTCCTATAGATTAAATAACAAATTTCTCAGCTTCTCCGTAGGTAACACATACCATTTGAGACAGTGGATGACGCTCGTATTCCATTGCAGCTAGGTTTGCATCACTCGGTATTGCGAAACCTCCATATCGACGTACCTATAAAGGAAACCATTGACATAATTTGGAATAATCTTCTCAGACATAACAAACTCAACATGGCAAAGATCTGTGAACTCATTGAGTTACTTACAACGGTACTGTCGTACGATAATATCAATTTTAGTGCCAGAACATACAAGCAGAAAGATGGCTTGGTAATGGACAGTTACCTGTATGACTTGTTAGCAGATATTTAGACATACAACAACAGCCATTATTTTTCAAAGATAAGAGCCTCATGTCATATAGCCACGTTTAGTCTGGAAAACTTACATGAGTTAATTTTAACAGAACTTTGATGACCTCTTCTTAGGATGTTCTTCTGTCACTGAATAATTACGTGTAATCATGCTGGACAAAAAACTGCTCGGTTCTAGGCGCTTCAGCCCGGAACCATGCGGCTGCTAGGGTCGCAGTTTCGAATCCTGCCTCGGGCATGGATGTGTGTGATGTCCTTAGGTTAGTTAGGTTTAGGTAGTTCTACGGGACTGATGACCTCAGATGTTAAGTCCCATAGTGCTTACAACCATTAGAACCATTTTTGATCCAAAAAATTGCTAACCCCCCTGACTCATCACTCTGTTAAACTCCTCATTAGGCACCCGACATCTTGCATCGTTTGAAAAGAGGTAACACCACATCTCGTTGGAACACACTACACGCCTCTAGTCGGCTACTGTTCAGTTTCCGTGTTGTTTGTACCACTGAAGACATGCAAAATTATTTGCAGCTGTGGGCAATGGTATTTTGCAAGGTACCCTACTCCAAACGCCCATTGCATGCAGTACCCTGTGCAATGTTTGCTCGGAAACTTGTTGAGATGGACATGCCTTCACTGACAGGAATTACTGTCGGGTTTGAAGCACATTGTCACTGGAAAGATGCGACATTCGTTTCTTATGATGTGCTGTGTTACTGTTAGAGGTATAAAATCCTTGTACAGAGTTCAGACCGTTTGCGTTGATACGCCAACAAATCGGGTAACTTCATTCGCAGTGTGATCTAGTCACTTCTAAAGATGATAGCTGCTTTCTGCCACCCATGGCACATCCACGACAACCTACATTATGATCCCTACTGTTGTTGTTGTATTCAGTCCGAAGACTACTCTATCCAGTGCGAGCCTCTTCGTCTCTGAATAACTACTGCAATCTACATATTTCTGATTCTGCTTAGTGTATTCATCTCTTGCTCTCTCTCTACGATTTTTACCTCTCACTCTTCCCTCCTATACTAAACTGGTGATTCCTTGATGTCTCAGAATGTGTCCTGCCGACAAACCCCTTCTTTTGGTCAAGTTGTGCAACAAATTTCTTGCTTCCCAATTATACTCAGTACTTACTCATTAGTTACTTGGTCAACGCATCTAATCTTTACCATTCTTCTGTAGCATCACATTTCGAAAGCTTCTATTCTCTTTTTATCTTAACTGCTTATCGTCCATGTTTCACTTTCATACATGGTGACACTCCAGGCAAAAACCTCCAAAAAAGATTTCCTAACACTTAAATTTATATTCCATGCTAAAAAATTTCTCTTCTTCAAAAACGCTTTTCTTGCCAATCCCAGTCTACATTTTATATCCTTTCTACTTCGGCCATCATCAGTTATGTTGCTGCCAAAATAGCAAACCTCATGTACCCTACTACTTTAAGTATCTCGTTTCCTAATCTGATTTCCTTGGCATCGCATGATTTAATTCGTACTACGTTCCATTATCCTTGTTTTGCTTTTGTTGATGGTCATCTTATATCCTCCTTTCAAGATATTGTGCATTCCGTTCAACTGCTTCTCCAAGTCTTTTGTTGTCCCTGACAGAATTACAATTTTATCGTTTAACATCAAAGTTTTTTTTTTCTTGTCCATGAATTTTAATTCTCACTCAAACTTTTTCTTCGGATTTCTTTACTACTTTCTTAATGTACAGATTGGGTAACATCTGGGATAGACTACAAACCTGTCTCACTTACTTTTCAACCACTGCCTCCTTTTCATGCTCCTCAATTATTGTAATTGCCATCTGGTTTCTTAACAAGTTTTACGAGTAAATAGCGTTTCGCTCCCCGTATTCTACCCCTCCTACCTTCAGAATTTCAAGGATGCCAATCAACACTATAAAGTTTTCTCCAAGTCTACAAATAATGTGAATGTAGGTTTACCTTTCCTTGACCTATCTTGTTAGATAAATCGTAGGGTCAGTATTGCTTCGCGTGTTCCTAGATTTCTCCGGAATCCAAACTGATCTTTCACGAGATTTGCTTTCACCAGTTTTTCTGTTCTTCTGTAAAGATTTTGCAACCATAGCTTATTAAACTGGTAGTTATGTAATTTTCGTACCTGTCAGCAAGTGTTTTTTTCTTTTTTTTTCGAATTCGAATTACTACATTCTTCTAGAAGTGTGAGGCTATTTTCGTCTCACACATCTTGCATACCAGATAGAAGAGTTTTGTGGTGGCTGGCTCTCTCATAATATCGTCTACTCCTGGGGTCTTCTTTCGACTTAGATCTTTGAGAGCTTTGTCAAATTCTTCTCGCAGTGTCTTATCTCCCATCTCATCTCCATCTATATCCCCTCCCCTTTCTGTAATACTGCTTTCAGGTTCATCTCCCTTGTGTTGACAGTCTATATACTTATTCCATCTTTCAGCTTTCTCTTCTTTGCTAAGGACTGATCTCTTGATATTCATACAGCTGCTTCTCTTTTCGCTAAAGGTCTCTTTAATTTCCCTGTAGGCAGTACCTATCTTCCCCCTAGTGAAATATGCTTCTAAATCCTTATATTTATCCTCTAGTCATTCCTCTTTAGCTATTTTACACATCCTGTCAATCTCATTTTTTAAACGTTTGTATTCCCTTTTGCCGGCCTCATTTGCTGAATTTTTAAATTTTTCTCCTTTCATCAATTCAACTCTACATCTATCTCTTGTGTTATCCAAGGATTTCTACCACGCCTTGCCTTTTAATCTACTTGATCCTGTGCTGCCTTCACTATTTCATCTCTTGACGCTACTAAATCGTCTCCTACTGTATTCCTTTCCCGTGTTCTAGTCAACCGTTGCCTAAGGGCCCTACCGCACTACGACGCCACGGCAGGTCTGCTGGCAGCGCTTAGGTCTGGTAATAGTAAGTTCCTATGGGACCAAACTGCTGAGGTCATTGGTCCCTAGGCTTACGCACTACTTAATCTAACTTAATCTAACTTACGCTAAGGACAACACACACACCGATGCCCGACGGAGGACTCGAACCTTCGACGGGAGAAGGCGCTTAGGTCTGCCGGTACTGCCGCCAGAAAAGAGACCAAAGCAATGTCCTGAGTCTGCGATCGGTAGAAGAGCTAGCAGTTTTGTGTGCAAGTTCGAAATAAAAAGATAATGCAGCAAGGTTTATTTCACACGCTGTATAATGATGTAAGGATACAGTGCTAATTTTTTCGGTTCCGTGAGAAAGTCAGTTCAAAATGGTTCAAAAGGCTCTGAGCACTATGGGACTTAACTGCTGAGGTCACCAGTCCCCTAGAACTTAGAACCACTTAAACCTAACTAACCTAAGGACATCACACATCCATGCCAAAGGCAGGATTCGAACCTGCGACCGTAGCGCCTAGAACCGCTCGGCCACTCCGGCCGGCCAGAAAGTCAGTGTGTTGATTTGATGAGTTAGCGGAGATCTTGTCTGGAATTCATATTTACAGATTTAGTTGTAACTGGAAAGTACACATAAGTAGTTTTTCAGTTTTTATTTGAAAAATGCATTATTATAAACTAAAATTCTATTTATAAATGTTTTAGAAAGAAAGTAGGAAACCTGCCTCATATGTTTGCATATCTTAGTTCTTAAAATAATTCTAGCGTGTCCGACGTGTCATACCCACTGGCTACAGTAGTAAATGTAGTTATTCTATTTCGGTCTGGAAGTATCTATAGCCCTCATAGCAAAAAGTACTTTGTCTATGGTATAAAGTTCTTGTGACTGGAGTGGAGCATCAGGAACGAGTTGTGAGGAAATTGAAAATCGGTAATTTCTGCGGTATCCAATAGGCCATAATTCAGACTGTGCTCTATTACGAGTGGTTTTAAGGTGTTTGTAACGTTGAAGGAAGTTTTTTTCGAATCTTGCTTTATTTATGACAATAATAATTGCCACCACTTCTTTTCCAGTTCGCAGTTCGAATAGTGATGAGATGGAGGGTATCAAATTGCTAATCTCATGTCATGCACGTAAAAGATTCGGTATCAAAACTATCCATAGCGCTCACGTGATGGAAAATAAATTGTGTGATCAAAAGTATCCGGACACCTGGCTGAAAATGACTTAAAAATTCGTGGCAACCTCCATCGGTAATGCTGGAATGCATTATGGTGTTGGCTCACCCTTCGCCTTGATGACAGCTTCCACTTTCGCAGGCATGATACGTTCAATCAGGTGCTGGAAGGTTTCTTGGGGAATGGCAGCCCATTCTTCACGGAGTGCTGCACTGAGGACAGGTATCGATGTCGGTCGGTGAGACCTGGCTCGAAGCTGACGTTCCAAAACATGTCAAAGATGTTATCTAGGATTCAGGTCAGGACTCTGTGCGGGCTAGTCCATTACAGGGATGTTATTGTCGTGTAAGCACTCCACCACAGGCCGTGTATTATGAACACGTGCTCGATCGTGCTGAAAGATGGAATCGCCATCTCCGAATTGCTCTTCAACAGTGGGAAGCAAGAAGGTGCTTAAAACATCAATGTAGGCCTGTGATGTGACAGTGCCACACAAAACAAGGGGTATAATCCCTCTCCACGAAAAACTCGACCACATCATAACACCACCACCTCCAAATTTTACTATTGGCACTACACACGCTGGCAGATGACGTTCACCGGGCATTCGCCATACCCACACCCTGCCATCGGATCGCCACATTGTCTACCATGATTCATCACTCCACATAATGTTTTTCCACTTTTCAGTCGTATAATGTTTACGCTCCTTATACCAAGCGAGGCGTCATTTGCTATTTACCGGCGTGACGTGTGGCTTATGAGCAGGATATCATAGTCGATATGATATCCACGTTTTTCCACCTCCCGCATAACTGTCATAGTACTTGCAGTGTATCCTGATGCAATTTGGAATTCCTGTGCGATGGTCTGGATAGATGTCTGCCTATTACACATTACGACCCTCTTCAATTGTCGGCGGTCTCTGTCAGTCAAGAGACGAGGTCGGCTGGTACGCTTTTGTGCTGTACGTGTTCCTTCACGTTTCCACTTCACTGTCACATCGGAAACAGTGGACCTAGGGATGTTCAGGAGTGTGGAAATCTCGCGTACAGACGTATGACATAAGTGACACCCAGTCACCTGATCACGTTCGAAGTCCATGAGTTCCACGGAGCGCCCCGTTCTGCTCTCTCACGATGTCTAATGACTACTGAGTTGGCTGATATGGAGTATCTGGAAGCAGGTGGCAGTAAAACGCATCCAATATGAAAAAAGTATATTTTGGGGGTGTCCGGATACTTTTCATCACATAGTGTAGGTACGGGTGAGCGGCAGGTAGCTCTTGGCAGCTCTGCTGGCGTCCTGGTGCGGCAGCGTGTGTTCCACCTCACGGTGGCCGCTCTGCCGCCACACTCAGGTAGATGCCAGATGCGGCTGGCTCCATTGCATCACGTGCTTCTGTCTGGCGTCGTTGCCAGCAGAGCTGCCGTGGCATCACAGTGCGGCAGGGTCCTAATGCTTCCTCTGAATCTCTCAGCAATCTCTGGTCTTTTCAACTTTCCAGGTCCCATCTCCTTAATTTTCCACCTTTTCGCAGTGAGTTTCCATATGCAGTTCATAACCAATAAATTGTGGTCAGAGCCCACTTCTGCCCCTGTGAATGTCTTAAAATTTTAAATCTAGTTCCTAAATCTCTGTCTAATCATTATATAATAATCCGAAACCTTCCTGTGCCTCCAGGTCTCTTACACGTATACAACCGTCTTTTATGAGTCTTAAACCAGGCGTTAGCTATGATTATTATGTTCTGTGCAAAATTCTGCCAGACGACTTCCTCTTTTATTCCTTCCCCCAGTCCATATTCCTCTACTACTTTTCCTCCTCCTCCTTTTCCTACTATCGAATTCCAGTCCCCCATCACAATTAAATCTTCGTCTTCTTTAACTGTCTGAATCATTTCTTTTGTTTCATCATACATTTCTTCAATCTCTTCATCATCTGCGGAGCTAGTTGTCATATAAATTTGTACTGTTGTGATAAGTGTAGGCTTCGTGTCTATCTTGGCTACGATTATGCGTCAGTACGCTATTCTTATCCTCATTTCTATTTTCTTATTCATTCTTAAACCCTCTCCTGCATTTGACTTTGTGTTTATAATCCTATATTCACCTGACCTGAAGTCCTGTCACTTTTGCCCCCGAACTTCAAAAATTCCCACTATATCTAGCTTCAAATTATCCATTTCCCTTTCTAAATTATCTAACCTATCTGCACGATTAATGGAACTAACAATCCACTCTCCGTTCCGTAGAATGTCAATTTTGTTTCTCCTGATGAAAACATCGTGAGTAGTCCCTGCCCGGAGATCCGAATGGGGAACTATTTTACCTCCGGAATATTTTGCCCAATAGGACGATATCATCCTTTAAACATACAGTAGACCTGCATATCCTCGGTAAAAATTACGGCAGTAGCTTTCAGCTGTTTGCAGTAGCAGCACAGCAAGGCCGTTTTGGTAGATGTTACAAGGGCAGATCAGTCAATCGTTCAGACAGTTGTCCTGAAGCTACTGAAAAGGCTGCTGCTTCAGGAACCAAACGTTTGTATGGCCTCTCAAATCTCTGCTATGGTTGACTATGTAAGACAGGCGTGAAGTAACTATACTATTTTGGAGTCGCCCGTTGTCGATTACAGAAGGGCAATGGTCTGTAAGGTAGTAAATCCCCAAGATGCTACATATTGAAAAAGAAGAGAGTTTAACTGTCTAACAACTAATCAACTAATCATTCGCGAGAAAATAAATCATCTCTAGAACTAAAGTCCTGGGCTAAACAAAAACATTTTAAAAGGCCCTGCGGAGTAGTGAAGAATAAACCGCACGAAAATGACCCGTAGTTTGCGTATCAGGAACATCTGCCGAGTTTTCCAAACACAAAATTGAGTTTCCAACGTCATCGGAAAATGGCATGTATCTTTCCAGCCTTTACGGAAGTCACAAGACGCGTCTTTAGAATCATAACCTGTTACTGACGTCTGTTTGTTTTTAAATTGAGGAACATATTGAAATGTTTTTTTACTGTTTCCGCGTTTCGTTTCGTCGCGTGAAGTCGCACACGAGTCCAGAGTACACGCCTGTCTGGCGGTGTGCTGCGCGCCGAGGCAAAATTACAGGGATTGGATAGAATTACGGAAACACCAGAAACGTAACATATTACCATGTCTAATAATGTATAGGAAGTATTATTAAGGAAACCCGTTGATATTCAAAATAGCTTTCAGTCGTCTCAGAATGGATGCATATAGGTCCTTTACGGTTTTGGTCCTGAATAGTTTCCAAGCGAATCTTACACAGTTCCTCCTGCAAAACAGTGGCACGTTCAAGCAACGATGATGGAGACGGATAGCAGAATAGACTACATCCAATAATTTTGAGATTGGCGACTGTGGCAGGCAGGGGAGATGCGATAATTCATCCTCGTGCTCATAAAGCCAGTTCTCGATAATTCGAGCTGTGTGAACAGGGGCGCTGTCGTCTTGGAACCCTGCATCACCATTAGTTACAAACACTGTACCAGGGGATGAACCCGATCAGACAAAATGACCACATAATCCTTGTCAGAAATGCCACCTTGCAGAGTAACCATGCGACCCATGGAATACCACGATATGGCTGTCCCAATCATCACCGGACACGCACTATGTTTCGCTGTTAGCACTTAAACTGTGCCAGAAGTTGAAAACAGTGTGAAACAAGACTCATCCGACCTAACGACTTTCTTCCATTGCTCCATAATGAAGGTTTTATGACTTCAGGACCACTTTTTCCTGTTACGGGCATTTGCATCACTGATGAATGGTCGAGTTCCAGCTCGCTCCACTGTTTCCTGTTTGTAAAGCTCCCTTCGGGTTGTTTTGGCGCTACGACATCCAGTTTTAGAGTGACTAGAGTTATGTTGAGGCGTATACATTTTTGTCCATGCCCTACATATTGATATATTACAAAACTAATTACCAAGGAAACATTAATGTATAGACACGGGTTTAATATTCGACATTGCTAGACATATCGCCAGTCTCGCTGTGATGAGAGAGACAGAGATATTATTCTCACTACTCCAACACCAGTCAAACGTTACATGTATTCCGTCTACAATCAAAAAGATTCTCACAGTATTCAAAACGGTTCCGAGAAGCAACCGCTCGACTGGAAGAGGTGGATCGCTATCAGTCATTTTACAACCTCCAACTACATCGCCCGCCATTAAAATTTCATTATGAAGACGCTACACAAAAAACATCAAATTGGGATGCTTAGACATGCAAATGATTAGCACTACACTGCAACAGCACAAAGTATAGCTTGGTTATAATTGGACTTTCGCTACTTGAGAGGTCCCCAATGAAAACGAGTGAATTTAGGATAATGAAATTTTCTTGTAATTTTTGTGGAGACGCACTGAACGTGAGAGAACAGCCTGGAACGGCACTACAGATACCATTTCACAATTGTTCGCAGCACTTTTCGAACGATGGGCCACGAAATGTTCCGCTGCCGTGATACAGCTCGTGCTCTGCACACTGAGTCCAACATTCTCAGTCATGGCAGCCGCAACTTCAACGATTTGTCACCCTTTCCTAGAAGCATTTCCCAAACTGCCAGTTAATTTGATCTTTATAATCATGTTCCGGTGCGAAAAGAGATCCTTTCCGTATTCGTTTAGTGCGTTGATAGTGTCGAAGAGCAGCAGCACTATTGCTGTTGTTTTGATTAAACATCATTACGAGTGCAGCCCTGCTCACCGTGTCCAGATCCATGTTCACTGTCTTCAACTGTAATTTACACTAACGCTTGTGTTCGAACACTACGTCGCCGTGCAAGTACCGGCACGTAACGGCAGGTCAAGAAACTAACACTACTACTAACAACGCAAATCCTGCAGCGCATTGTCTGATCATCATTCCTATAACGTTGTGTACACGTGCGGTAAATATTTTTCAGTTCACACAGGCTCAAGTAGGAAAAATTTAATTACAACCATCCTATAGTTCGCCCATACAGGATCGTACAGACACGCCACGCGCCATGCGTCAGGAAATCGTCTCGTTCTCAGAAACAAGGTATGTGCGAAGAGACCATGCGTAACACAAAAGATAGTTCAGTTGATTGATGAAAGAAAGAAATACAAAAATGTTCAGCGAAATTCAGGAATACAGAAATAGTTAGGAATAAAATAAATAGGAAGTGCAGGGAAGCTAGGCGAAACGGCTGCGGGAAAAAATGTGAACAAATTGGGGGAGAAAACAACTATCGGAAGCACTGTGTCAGCATACAGAAAAATGGAAACAACCTTCGGTGAAATTAAAACCAAGGATGGTAACATAGGAGAGCAATGGGGAATTCAATGTAAAATGGAGGCCGGCCAGAGTGCCCGAGCTGTTCTAAGCGCTACAGTCTGGAACCGCGCCACCGCTACGGTCGCAGGTTCGAATCCTGCTTCGAGCATGGATGTGTGTTATGTCCTTAGGATAGTTAGGTTTAGGTAGTTCTAAGTTCTAGGAGACTGATGACCTCAGAAGTTAAGTCTCATAGTGCTCAGAACCATTTGAACCGTCAAATGGAGAGGAGAGAGCGGATGGGTGAGAAGAGTACATTGATGGCACCTACGTGGGGGAGCGTTTGTCTGATGACGTCATAGAAGAAGAAATAGAACTCGACAGGGAAGTGATAGGGGATCCAATATCACAATCATAACTTAAAAGAGCTTTGAAGATTTGAGATGGAATAAGGCTGAACTAATAGATAACATTCCATCATAATTTCTAAAATCATTGGAGTCGTGTGCAGAATGTGTGAGACGGGTGGTATACCATCACACATTCGGGAAAACATCATCCACACAGTTCCGAAGACTGCAAGAGACGACAAGTGCAAGAATTATCGCACAGTCAGCTTAACATCTCAACACCCAAGTTACTGACAAGCATTATATACAGAAGAATGGCAAAGAAAACTGAAGAAGTTGTGAGGGTACTGGTGTGTAGTATCTGTAAGTGGTTGTTCTTTGGAGGGAGACAATGCCCAGTGGCGCAGAGAGTCGGAAGCAGAGGCAGTTGTTTAGAGGCTGTGGAAGGTGTAGGTTGCGTGGGCCAAAGGCGGTTGCGTAGCGAAGGATTTATCTCTATGTTTAATAGTAGTGGCACACAGTTTGAATAATAGTGTGTTTACGTTTGTGCAGTGTGATGAAGGAAATAAATTAAATTTTACCAGTTCTTATTGCGTCTCCATCAGTTAGTACCACACCATTGCATTTAACAATGAACAAAGTCTCGATATACATGGTCAACTACAACAAGAGGATTGTAACATAATAATCATTAATTAATCCATATAATCTCCAAGACGCAGTGAGCTTATAAAGTGTTATATGACGATCAGTTTGGCTTTATGAAAGGTAAAGGCACCAGAGAGGCGATTCTGACATTGCAATTGATAATAGATGCAAGAATGAAGAAAAATCGAGTTTTTTGCGACCTGGAAAGAGCTTTCGGCAGTGTAAAATGGTGCACGATGTTCGAAATTCTGAGGGAATTAGGGGTAAGCTATAGGGAAAGACTGGCAATATACAGTACGTACAAGAGCGAAGACGGGACAATATGCGTGGAAGACCAAGAACGAAGTGCTCGGGATAAAAGGGTGTAAGACAGGGATGTAGTCTTTCACTCAATCTATCCACCGATGTACAAGGGTGGGGGGAGGGGGGGAAGGGGGGACTTCAGCTAAAACCGAACACATAACCGGGTGAGACTAACTAACACTCTTATTCTCGACAGCCCCCTCCTCCTGAAACATGTGACTGAGGGCGTCGTCGTCGTTGGCTGATACTCGTATCCGAGTTTTCATTTCTCTCCTGAGATTTCCTTTGTCACAGTTCAGGCGTGGAAATGTCTTTGATGGCTTAGTAGTCTAATCCCAGCATGGAACATGCGACCACAGAACTTACAAATAATGGAAGGTGGAGGGCGTGGCTGGCCCTGGAGGATTTAACGTCTCTGGCTTTTGTCATTCTCCGGTCTTCGACGTTCCTGATCAAAGTTCTGAAGAGCATCTGAGGTAGCTGAGCGCCAGCGACTGCGATCTTCTGCTGTAGTGGACCAGTTACTCGGATCGATGTTCAAGGTTTTTAGATTTTTCTTATACTGATCCTTATAGCGTTTAAGTGGGGCACCTCGCGACCTTTTATCTGTGCTCATTTCACTGTACAGCGTTTGACGTGGAAGTCTGTCATCTATCATCCGCTGGACATACCCCACCCATCTTAGTTGGTGACCAATAATGAGAGCTTCTGTACTATTCATTTTCACTTTCTCAAGAACGGTGGTATTCGATATAAAGTCACCTCATTTCATGTTCATGATGTATCCTAGCTTCTGTTGGTTGAAGCGTTCTAGTTTCTTCAGATCGCTGCGGTACAATGTCCAGATCTGCCACTGGAATTTGTTGAGCATCTCTGCTACGCTCCCGCACGGACTAAACGATCTTACGATGAGACGCACCTTTCTTCGTTGAATCTTCTCTATCTCTTCCATCCGTCCTACTTGGTAAGGGTCTCAGACAGATGGACAACACTCAAAAATAGGCTTAACAAGACAGCTGTAAGCCACTCCCTTCGTGGATGAGTTACATTTCCTTAAGAATCTTCCTGTGAATCTCCGTGTCGCATCTGCTTTTCCTAGTTTCATGTGGCCATTCCTCTTAAGGTCGCTCCGGATAGATGCAACTAGTAGCATATTTGTACAGTAGTGGATTTCTTCCCTTATGTATGCGCAGTACGTTACATTTATTTACGCTCATGGTCAAATGTCTGACCCTACACCAATCACCAGTCCTGCGCAGGTCACTCTGCAAATTGTTACTGTCATCTGGCGTTTCTAGTTCCTTATACACAACCGTATCATCTGTGAACAGTCTGAAAGAGCATCCGTCGCTTTCTACTGATCATTTATATACGCCTTCCTTGGGGTACTCCGGAAATCTGTCGATTTAATTCCGTCTAGACCGACGTGTTGAGTTCTGTCTGTAAGGATGCCCCGTATCCAGTCGCAAATCTGGTCCGATACTCGGTAAGCTCGTATTTTTTCACTAAACTGTGGAGCGACACGGTGTCAAATGCCTTCTTGAAGTCAAGGGCCACGGAATCTGTTTTCTACAGCCCTATGGATCTCGTGGAGAAACATAGCGAGCTGCGTTTCGCAAGATTTCTGTTTGTGGAATCTATGTTGATTTTTATAGACGAGAGCACAAAATATGTTCCATAATTCTACAACAGATTTCCGTCAACGATTTAAGCCTATAATTATGTACGTCTCTCCTACGACCCTTCGTGAAAACGGGAATGACTTGTGCTTTCTTCCAGTCGTTGGTCCAGCAATCTGCGATAAACTGCTGCTTGAAGGGAAGGAAGTTCATTCGCATAATCTTTATGGAGTCTTATAGGTATTTCATCTGGGCTTGAAGCCTTTACACTATTGAATGACTGTAGCTGTTTTTCTGTTCCGCGATAGGTTTTCTCAGTATCTCCATTTCGACGTGCGTACGATGATTGAAAGGAAGGGCCATGTTACGATCTTCCACGCTGACACAGTTTCGGAACACCGAATTCAGTATTTCGGCCTTTCTCTCTGTTATCGTCTGTTTCTCTGCCAGCATGGTCACAGAGTGAATGAATACAGGATTTCGAACCGATTATAGATTTAAATAAGACCAAAACCTCTGAAGGTTGTTAGTTAGATCGGGTGACAACATTTTACTTTCTAAGTCATCGAACGCTTCTCTCACTGCTGTCCTTAAGCTCGTTTTCGCTTCGTTTATCAGCTAGTTTTTGACTTCACTTGAATCTGTGATGAATCTCTCTTTGGTTACGTAGCAGTTTTCTAACACGGTAGTTAAACCACGGTGGGACTTCCCATCCCTTCATACCTTACTCGAAATATAAGGCATATTGAAGACTGCTTTTGAATTTCTCCCATTTGTGCCCCACATTTTCGACCTCAACACTGAATATTTGATGCTGACCATTTCGATACTCTGCCGTTTATATCCAGTCACTCTCGTTAAGCGAAAATATTTTCCTACATTTTCTCAGTAGTCCTTGCAAAAACCGTGGTCATAGTTACTATCACAGCCATAGGATCACTGATACCTTCCTCTACGTTAACTGATTCGGTTAGTTCATGTCTCTTTGTTGCTAGATAACTATCAAATTCGTTTCTCCAAAACTATCGTTTTATTAGCGTCCAATCGTTACTGTGCTAGGATCTACAGAGAGACCAAACAAACTCAAAAGCCCAAAAGCAACTTTAGCAGAAAACAAGAAGCTTTTAAATGGCACGTTGTGCTAAATAATGCAAACAGCGCTATATCATTCGAACTAGGTGCACCATAAAGCACTTCGGAACGACGCTGCAATCTTAGGAAGCGGCCTGGTGGCTTCAAGACCCGACAGTTGGTGGATATAAACGGTTCGACTCGCTGAAATCGTTTAAGTTTGGAACTTCTGTCTGAGTCTTTATAGCCTCTGCTGATGTCTGTAGCATTAAGAGGTCTAGGGTAATTGCTTAGACCACGGATGAATGCCCATAAAACTAATATGACCTAGAATGTGATGAGAGAAAATTGCTCATACTTAAGGAGGCATTGTCTTTGTCACTTAGACCGTTCTTTGCACCGTTTACACTTCGTTATTTAAAAAAAAAAATACTAAGGTCTATTTGCTAGTCGGTTGAACATCGTTGCCTGAAATGTAGTCAGATTTTAATCACTACTAACTACGAGACTAATAATGTGTAAACAGTAGTTGAGTCCTCAATGGATAGAAAATATATCCACTTTTTCCCACGAATTAGCTTTAAGTTATAAATTGGCGTAGCGTGGGTATACGTGTAGCTAGGACGTTGATTATTCTGTCATTGTGAAGAGCCCGCAGAGCACTGCTAGATCACGAATTGAGACAGTAATATGCATCAGAATATGAACAAAAATCGGTATTAATTTGAGAATTGCAAAACAATGAAAGATATCGTCTCATAGTATTTGTAAATATGTTAGGAATTATATGAACCGGACGTCAGAAGGAAGCTCGCGTCCAAAGAAATGATAAAATCTAGAAAATTCAGTGCCGAGCTAGAGCTACAGGAGCAGCGAAAAGAAACGAAAAAACAGCACAAAGCGATTACGTCGCTGGCCCATCGGATATACAAAGACCACCGCCGGTCCAAACCCTTATCTATTCAGTAAGGATTATACAACTCTGTGAAACTATTATATTAAAGAAATTGTTAATTAAATTACATATTAATACTATACATTTTACGATTTTATTCCAACGTTATTTTTTTAGATAACAATTCAAGCAAATCACATTAATTTATTTTATTCATAGAAACTTACAGCCGGCCGCGGTGGTCTCGCGGTTCTAGGCGCTCAGTCCGGAACCGCGCGACCGCTACGGTTGCAGGTTCCAATCCTGCCTCGGACATGGATGCCTTAGGTTAGTTAGGTTTAATTAGTTCTAAGTTCTAGGCGACTGATGACCTCAGAAGTTAAGTCGCATAGTGCTCAGAGCCATTTGAACCATTTGAACCAACCAAATCTAATGTAGTGCCTCTCGCTCATTATCCGAAAGAACAGATACCATTTAGACGAAGGGAAGTACAGGCATTGACTACGAGCAGGCATTATTTTAAATCAATGAAGAAAGTTGAAAATTTGTGCCAGACCATGGGATCGACCCGGATCTCTTGCTGAATCGGCAGATGCAATAACAACTGCGCCATTCGGACACAGTGGTCATGACCGACAAAACACACACCACATATACAATGAACTCCAAACAAACTGGTATAGGTACGCGTATTCAAATTCAAAGATATCTAAACCGGCAGAATAAGGCGCTGCGTTCGGCAACGCCCATATAAGACGCAAGTGTCTGGCGCAGTTGTTAGATCGGTTACTGCTACTACAATGGCAGGTTATCAAGATCTGAGTGAGTTTGAACGTGGTGTTGTAGTCGGCGTACGAGCGATGGGACGCAGCATCTACGAGGTAGCTATGAAGTGGGGACTTTTCCACACGACCATTTCACGAATATAACGTGAATATCAGGAACCCGGTAAAATGTCAAATCTCCTACATCGCTGCGGCTGGAAAACGATCCTGTAAGAACAGGAACAACGACGACTGAGTATCGTTCAACATTACAGAAGTACAACACTTACGTAAATTGCAGCAGAGTTCCATGCTGGGCCATCCTCAAGTGTCAGGATGCAAACCATTCAACAAAACATCATCGATATGGGCTTTCGGAGCCGATGGCCCACTCGTGTATCCTTGATGACTGCACGGCGCAAAGCGTTACATCTCGACTGGGCCCGTCAACACCGACATTGGACTGCTGATGAGTGGAAACATGTTGCCTGGTCGGACGAGTCTGCTTCCATAATGTATCGAGTGGATGGACGCGTACGGGCACGGAGACAACCTCATGAATGACAGCAGAGGACTTTTCAAGCTGGTGGAGGCTCTGGAATGGTGTGGTGCGTGTGCACTTGGTGTAGTATGGGACCCCTGATATGTCTAGATACGATTCTGAAGATGACTCGTACGTAAGCATCCTATCTGATGACCTGCATCCATTCACGTCCATTGTGCATTCCGACGGACTTGGGCTATTATAGCAGGACAATCCGACACCCCATACGTCCGGGGTTGCTACAGTCTGCTTCCAGAAACACTCTTATGAGTTTAAACACTTCCGCTGGCCACCAAACTCCACAGACATGAACATTGTTGAACATATCTGGGACGCCTCTCAATGTTCTGTTCAGAAGAGATCGCTACCCCCTCGTCCTCTTACGGATTTATGGACACCCCTGCAGGATTCATGGTGTCAGTTATCTCCAGCACTACTTCAGACATTAGTCGGGTCCATGCCACGTCATGTTGCATTTCTGCGTGCTCGCGGCGGCCTAACACGATATTAGGCTGGTATACCAGTTTCTTTGTCTCTTCGATGTATATGTGTGGTGCTTGTTCTTTCGGACATGTCAGGAAGAACAGACACCATTTTGACCCATCAGCAACTAACAAGTAAGACACGAAGGAATTACAGACATTGGCTGTGAGCAGGCATTGATTTAAATCAATGCGGAAAGTTGAAAAATAATGCCACATCAGGGGAACGACCCAGGATTTCCCGCTCAGTAAGCAGATGCATTGACCACTGCGTCATTCGGACACAATGGTCAGGACTGTCAGAACACACACCGCATATATATATAACTGAGGTGCGAATGGTCAATGAGCTCTTTAACGTGGATGCACACCAGACTCCAACTCGTATGAGAATCGGCGGAATGCGGTGAATAATGAGGACAACCGGGCAAGGGGCTCTACACTTGCAGTTTGTGATTAAGTTGAGAATTTGGATCTGATGGGAGACGTGGTAGGGTCGACCGTGCAGTTGTGATCACCACTCTATGTTTGGATGGCGCAGTGGTCAATGCATGTGGCTAGTAAGCATGAGACCTGCGTTCGACTTCCAGACCAGTACAAGTTTTCAGCTTTCATCATTGCTTTACATCAATGCCCACTCGCAGCCAATGTCTTTTATTTCTTTGTATCTCAATTCATAATGACTGCTGGATCAAAAACACAGACCACACGTACACAGAAGATTGCGACTTTATTGTGTGGACACATGAGACAGATAGTCCGGAAACAAGTGTTGGCGTATGGAGCACAGAGAGCCTTTGTGCATGCTGAAATAAGCCGAACCTTGTCTTCACGGTTACTTCGGGAGCGATACGTAGGGGACTGGAGAATATCAGAGATTCACTTAATAGTGGGTATCCAAACATTGAAGGGTACGTTTTCGTGGAATAATTGGCTTCTCTCTTCCTATGACTGCAAATTCAAGTTTTTCAACATTTTCGGGTCATTCTCCCGTGAAACAAGCCAACCTCCCAGCATTCGTGTCGCCCTTCTCTGCATACGTTCAATCGTCTGTGTTACTCGGATTTCGTTTGGGTCCCACACATTTGGGCAATATTGTAATACAGAATGCCCAAGCTGATAGCAAGCAGTCTCCTTTGTAGACTAGCTGAATTTTCCCAGCGTTCTGCCAATGAACGGAGGTCTGCCCCTGCCTTACCTACGACTGAGACTATGTCAAAATTCCATTTCGTGTCTCCACACAGTGTTACACCCAAGCTTTTGTTAGACTCATCAGACTCAATCTGTGATTCGCTGATGCTGTAGTTATACAATACAACTTTTCTGCGTTTTAGGAGGTGCACAGTTTTACATTTCTGAACATTTCAAAGAAATTACCAAATTTTGCACAATTTTGAAATCTTAAAAGATCTGAATGGATACTCGACCAACTTTTTTAAAGATGATACTTCATTATACGTAATTGCATCATCTATAAAGAGTCTGAGGTTAGTATTAACGTGCACAGACACTTGCACGGATAACTGCACAAACGAACCGTAGCGTGTAGACTGGCCTTAACAGCGCGTATTACCTTCGGCATCTGTCGTCATGCTTCGCTGATGCACGACATATTCTCAAATTCCTCTCAACAAACCAATCTTATACTACTTAATAAGTTACAAGTACTGAATTAAACATCGATAGCTTTCTTATTACTACTGCCTTATGGCGTAAAAGAATAAATAAGAGGGTGTCTTGAACAGTAATGCCTCCGAATTTTTCATGCAATAACTCTTAAATATTTTTAAATAAAAAACTACTTTAATAGACTACATATTTATTCTTCACGTCTACATATTTGTAGCCTTCTGCCGCTAGAGGGCTCCGAATTGTAGAATGCAACACGATTGTGTGTAACGTAACTATGTCGGTGTGTGAGAAACAGCGAGCTGTAATCGAGTCTCGAATTCGTAGAATTCGTCCACACATGGAATACCCTCTCCTTCAGCATGCCAGTACGAGACCACACACGAGCTGCAACGTTTCCAAAGGATCCGACACCTTGGATTCACTGTCAGCGATCATCCTCCACGCAGTCTCTGCTTGACCCAATCAGATTTTCATGTGTTTCAAAATATAAAGACACTTTCGAAGACTTCACTTTGATAGTGATGAAACGATGTAAGCAGAGGTGAGGTTGTGGCTCCGTCAACGAAGTCAAACAAGCTACGTGACGATATCAAAGAGCTCCCGATATCTCGGGTGGGAGAAAATTGTTCGTTGCCAGGATGACTGTGTTGAGAAATAAATGTCTAGACATGAAGAATAACCATGTAGAATG
This sequence comes from Schistocerca serialis cubense, assembly GCF_023864345.2. Lineage (NCBI taxonomy): Eukaryota > Metazoa > Arthropoda > Insecta > Orthoptera > Acrididae > Schistocerca > Schistocerca serialis. Next base: position 455,563,637 of record NC_064641.1, on the reverse strand, counting down.
TTAGTAAAGTCTGTTTTATTTTAAAGGCTTTAACAGTTTTCGCATAAGAAATTCGGAAGCATTGAAACCTCACTTTCTTAAGACATGAATAAATCTCCTTTCCCATGTTCAGGTGCAGTCGAGTCTCGACTATTCGCGACAGGGTAGGTCAAATTTTGCAAGCTTCGTCGTTCGGTTACGCATTCGGTGGGTCTCTCAATTGGATCCTGGTTCGGGAACTTCCGTGTCTCTAACCTATCCCAGTTATACAACCGCAGAAAGGAGACGTGCTAATTAAAGTGGAATCCGAACCACGTGTCGTTCCAGGTAACTCCTCACATCGCTGACAGGTCAAGGTTAGATTAAACGCAGACTGAAAATTTCCGCGGTCCAGGAACGAACAATTTCCTTCCGCCCCTCTCGAAAGGCAATGTGGTTGTGGCGTCAGACTGACGATATCTCACATACTGGTGCATGTCCCCTTCTTTTGACCCTTCGTGCTAAGTGTAGTCTTCCTGCTTCCTTAAATTTAATATTAGCGGTCGATCCATGGATGGTAGACCTGGTCCGCGGTTTCCTCCGTGAATTTTCAGATATAAGGTTCTCCTTTTGTCTTGGACCAGGGACGGGTTGATTGTGATTGGGACTCCATTTGCTGTCTTCACGATCTGTGACCGCATGACCGCCCCCCCCCCCCCCCCCTTCTTCCAGTTTTTAGATTTGGTCCCACCTTTTATGCTTATACTGTGTGTGTTTAATGTCCATTCTTTTACAATTTGACTCCTCTGACTGAATCTGTTCGCTTTTAGCAGACTCTTATGTAACCCCTCTGGAATCGTGGAACTGATGATCTCGTCGTTTGGTCCCATACTCTCTCAATTAGGAACGGACAAAATGTTGATTTGATTTCATTTCCGTGAAACGGACACAGTTTGACAGTTCAAAAATGGCTCTGAGCACAACGCGACTCAACTTCTGAAGTCATCAGTAGCCTAGAACTTAAAACTAATTAAACCTAACTAACCTACGGACATCACACACATCCATGCCCGAGGCAGGATTCGAACCTGCGACCGTAGCGGTCGCTCGGCTCCAGACTGTAGCGCCTAGAACCGCACGGCCACTCCGGCCGGCCTTTGGCAGTTATTAACACACGTCGCCCCACTTGATCACTCACAGCTTTCTATACGACCAGCCTGTGGTCTGTAGTATTTCTTCCAAGTTCCAAAAGCTTGTCGCTATGTGGTTAACTTTGACAGATATGGGATACAGTCGACCCAACGATCAAAGCTGCGAATTCCTTTAACGGGGCGTGGTGCGCCACCAATCACGAGAGGTTAAATTTTTGAACTACAATCGTTTATGGCGTGGACCAAAGTGTTGCGTTTAATTGTTTTGTTAGCGGCGCCCGACGTGGCGGAACATTTTTATTGCAGTCTGACACTGAATCTAGGGCCCCAGTTACTATTGTTATACCGCTGAAAATAAATTTTCCTGGGGAATTTGTATTACCCCCTTTAAAGCGGAGATTCATCCCAGCCAGTTTATAAGATATAATATTCATTTTACGGAAATTTAGTGCTCGGAATTGGAGGCTGTCTAATGACTTATAAGCAAATTCCTCCCCATTAAGAAAGGGAAACGCCAGAAGACGAGCTTGTTCCACTTCGCAGAAGTTTTCGTAGATCCATATTTAAACTGGATGAAGGTGAGACACAGCTGGTATAATTTTTATTAAAAATGAAATTCCTCCAGCTGTACTTGAGATTTTTTTATTTACTTCGTTACTAGTTTCTACAGCAACTTGGAGCACGTGTTGGTCTCACCGCGGACGTCTAGACTGAGCCACACACAACACAACTGATTTCATCAAAGTGTTGGGGCCTGAAGATGGTGTTGACGCAACGTCGAAACTAGTAGCAAAGTAAATAAAAAAATCTTAATTACAGATATAGGAATTTCATTTTTAATAAAAACTTCTCAGAAGGCTGAATAACCACCACTTACAGCGCTGACGTGCAAGAAGACAGTCAGTGAGATTGTGGGAGGGGCGGACAGGGATCAGAGCCTTGCCTACTCCAGTGTGCTAGCCAGACGTGCCAGTTTTCCGGTTGAGTAACCATGGAGCGCATAGCCCGATCGAGGTGTCCCACAGATTCTCGATTGTATTTAAATCCAGGTAGTTTGGTAGCCAGGCGAGTACGATAAACTCATCCTTGTCCTCTTCGAATCGTCCACATACACAGCGAGCTGTGTGACTCGTTGCATTACCTGCTGGTAGATGCCATCGGGCTGAAGATAAAATAAACTGCACGTAGGGTGCGTATGTGATGTAACTTTATGCATGTCTTTCAGAACACCTATAAAAAAATCGAGCGGACAATGCTACCCTGTAAATGCCAAGAAAACGTTCCCCAGACCATAACGCTTCTTCCGACGACTGTCGCAGGGTCGTACACGCAAACGGCCATGTGCTCAATGGAGCATGAAACGTGATTCATCTGGAAAGGCCACATTTCACCACTTAGTGGAACTACACTTACGATACTGGAGCGCAAATTCCAGTCTTCATTGCTGAAGAACAGCAGTCAACATGGCAGCTTGTACCAGTCGCCTGCTGCGGAACTCCTAACGTGGCAACATTCGCTGATCGGTCATCGAGGAGACACTGCTGGTAGTCCCTTGTTCATCTGTGCGGACATCTGCTCAACAGTTGCACTTCCATTGGCCGTAGCCGTCGTTCACCCTCCCTGTCACCTATGGCCCACGGTGCACCTCAGTTGCCTCGATGACGGTTTTGGACGCTATGCTTTACCCACAGCGTCCCACGAACCGTTTTCAAACTTAGCCGCTTCGGAAAAGTTTGCACACTTGGCCAGAAGGCCAACGATCATGCTTTCTGGACGTCAAATAAATCCCTCCGTTTCCGCGTTACGACTGCGCTCTTTGCCGTGTCCCTCCAACACACGCTATATACCCTTCATTGGTAGCGTTGCCATCTGCTGCCTGTGAGTGGTTATGACACGTTGACGTCGAACATAGGCGTTGGACACATTAATGCGACTAGTCCGTGTAGATTACGGGAATAAACAGATACAAGCTGACTTTGCTGCAAGGGGACAAACTACAAGAAACGATCCCTGATAGGATAGGGAGCAAAAGTCATACGGACTTATACAGCCGGAAAAGCGTTCCACTTTGGAGAGAGAATATCTTTGATAATGTAGGTTTCAGTCATTGACGGCGTAAGTGAGAATGCAGCAGACAAGTGCAATGAGTCCGTCTATACTACCACACACAGCAGTAACGTTGCCCATGACGGCGGTCTGCTCACACACATTGGTACTAGCTTCACAGCTGTTGCCGACTCACTCGGGTGTGGACGCGTGTCGTGTAGTTGGCCCAAACACATAACTGCTTGCTTGAGAAGCACACATGCGCAACCACATGCTTGAGGGTGTGTAGGATAAAACTGCGCAAACATCGGGATTGTACAAGCAGCCTGATGCTTGACCGCATTTCGATTATTCAACCTTATTCAAGCGTTCAAGTGTGTGCATGCTAGAGGGTGTGCACCAAGAACAGAGAGGATTGTGCAAGCATTCGTCAGTCACTCGATTTGATTTAATTTTTATTTGGCTCTGCTAAATTAAATTCTGTGCAAAGGATGTATTGCACGTAGGAAAAGTTAAAGAAAACACTTAGTGTATCTACTGCTAATCGTTAATATGAGAATAATATTTTCGTCTCTTTAATCACTCATTCCTCCACATATCACGTTTCCTCCTTTGTTTTCTTCGTAATAGAAGCAAAACGGCTTTTGAATCGTCGTCTGAGCTCGAAATATATGGTAAACAAACTGACTGTTCTACAAGCACGCTTCAGCCACGTGGAGGCGCGAGGAGTTTGTGCTTGCATGTGCAAACACAATAGTGCACTCGCTCTTGTCAAGCATGAACTCGCGAGTGTGGTCGCGTTTAGAGACAATGGCCCGGAATACCAACCAGGAACAGGCCAACATGGCCTTAAAGCCAGGTTCTCATTCGAATGAGCAAAAAATAAGCCAAGTTTGGAAATTGTTTTGAGATAACGAAAAGACATACAAAGGATCTCTTTAGGGATAATGACTGATGATACTTTGACTTTTATTATAGATTTTCAATACATAAAAAAATAAAATAAGCCTGAAATTAACGGTTTGACCAAGGACCTAAGAGTGTGAAGTGCGCAGAATGCGTGCAGTGTAGCCCCTCAGGAATTACCTGAAATAAAAAATGGATAAGCATCAGTCGATACTACATTAAATTTATAGGAGCTTAAAGTTAACCACAATGAGATAGTTATGGTGGTGACTCGAACTTTGAGTTCGATTTTTAGGGGTTTTGTTCACTCCTTAAGGCTTTACAAAAAATAGTTAATATTAACAAATTTCATGTCTTATAGGTATAAGCTTCCAAGAAAATTGTTTACTTTTCGGAGGTCAAATGTAGAAGTCAATAGGTTGAGCCGCTCATATTTTATGCGACACGGAGTTTCGCAAAATCGATTCTCGAGAAAATCTGTCTGAAGTTCAGGGAAAACTTTTATACGTATTATTCTTTTTGCATAAAAGCTATAAGTTAGTATATATTTTTATGTCACTGAGCCCAAATCTGAAGTTAGATTTTCAAAATTCAAAATGTTTTATCGAATATGAAGGCCCAAAAAATGTTTCATCCAATTTTGACCAACATTTGAACAAAAGTCTTCGTTTCTTAAGTTTAGTCTGCAAGTCCAGGACCATATATCAGCCCTTCCTCTAGCTCGAATTGTTCCTGGAGAGCAAATCCTTCGTTCTTCTTGGCGATAAAAGCCGATCTGGCCGAGCTGGATTTGCTGCCTTGGGCAGCCTGCACACGTTGCTTGTCAACTTTTTGGGTGAATATTTTTGCACACGTACTGCAATATAAATCATTTTGTGAACGTGCTTCGCGGCACAAGTTTTCTACTTGAGCAGGGCGTCTATGGCTGAGAGCGTCCCATGGCGGTCGCGACACTGCTTCGAACAATGGGCTGTACAAGGTTTTGTAACGCACGTATTAAAGAGACCTTTTCGTTCCAACATTGTAGACAAATATACCTTTAAAAAATACAATAAACAAATAATGGAATTTTCAACCGTTTTAAATTTGAACCTGGCCTTAACATGCGGACGAACAAATGGCAACTGGCGTACGGCACCACAGCTGTACCGGGAAAAGTATCTGCGCCGACAGCAACCACATCATAAATGGTTTGCAACAGTGCTTCGTCGTTTGTGTGAGACAGGCGCGCTTACAGGAACAGGTAATTGTGATGTCGGGTGCGACCGATGCGTTCACGGGCCTTGCAGGAGCACGTATTGAACATTGTAAAATACGAGGATAGGTCAAAAATTATCCGCAATGTAGACATACCTTTTCTTGCAATACAAATAGGACACGTACGTTAACATCATACTTCAATATAGTTCCCTTTCTTTTCAACTCACCTGCTCCATCGTTGCACAGGCTTCTTGATGCACTCAGAAAAGGTTTTCGGCTGATCAGCGAGACAGGCATGCACTGTGTCGATCACTTCTTGGTCCGAGGTGAATCGACGGCTCCTTGCAATAAGTGTGAGTCGGAAAACGCAGGATCAGATCTATACGGAGGACGAGCCGTGATTTTAAAACTTGAGTTCCCGGAGCGTTTCGGCAGTGTGGGCAGCGGTGTGTGGACGGCCATGGTTGTGCAACAGTACAACAGCTTTCGACAGTAGTTCTTGCCGTTTTCTTTGGATTGCAGCCTTTGGCCTATCACTAAGCATCTCACTTTAAGGCGCACTGTTTGTTCTACTGCCACTCTACCCATCACTTTCCGGTACCGGGCCTCCTGCGTCTATAAAAAAACGGCAAGTATCAGTTTTTCTGAGAATTGTTGGGTTTTGAACTATTTTCGTGCTGGGCGACTGTGGATGTTGCCATTCCATTCTCTCTGGCTCATAACGGTGGATCCATTTTCCGTCACCAGTGATGATTTTGAGTAAGAAGCCATCACGTTCTTTACCATAGCGATCCAACCCAAGTCTGTTGAGGATGATTTCGTAGACAGAACCATGATTAATTTGCAGACCAGGCACCACTTCATCAATATTCACTTGCCTGTCTACGAGAACGATATCCCGTGGACGCTCAGTGTTGTCAACATTTGTGGCCGTGGATGGTCGTCCCGGATCCTTCCTGATGGGTAACACTTGTACGACAAGTTTTTAATTCTGCAATCAATTCGTAGACACTTCATTGTGGTAAGACACCATTCCCGTATCGTGCCGAAAGTTTTTGATGGATTGCGTCCCTCGATACACCTTCCGGCCACAAAAATCGGATCACCGGTTGTTGTTCCCCTACCGTGATAACTTCTAATGGAGCGGCCATGGTGTATCTGCAACAATAGCAAGACAAATGAAGGAATTAGGATCAAACGTTCACAGCAGAGGACAAGAGTTCTATACCAACAATGTAAGAAGAGTTAAGTTAACACTGCGGGTAATTTTTGACTTACCCTCTCATAACTCCAGCAACAGCACCAGGCACGTGGCTCGCCAACATGGTTACTCCATGACGACTGTGTTGAACATCTCCACAACTGGCGACCGCCTCATGGAACCAATCACAGGAGAGGAAGATCTGCACGACCCAGCGTACCCCGCTGGAAGATGTGACTTCAGTGGTACGAACCGTATTGCGGCTAACACAGTTCACTTCTGCATTTTCGCAGGGAGATATCTCAATTATTTCTACCCCGACCATAGCCTCGAACGATGGCCCGTCGTCGTCGGACCTCAGCTCTTTAGGTTTCTACCTGTGGGAGACGTGGGGGCGGTGAGGAGGCGGGGGGGGGGGGCATCTGAAAGATGTGGCGTATTCTTGCCGCCGGCGACGCCATTCGGTTGTAGCGTGGGGCTGCGTTGTTTTCTCTTATGCGTAGAGTCATGGGGGCCACTTCGAACACCTTGTCTAACGGTGATCTCATCACAGCATGTCCAGCATATAGTGCTCTGCGTTGTAATTTACGGGCACAATGAGTTAATGAATACCCTGCAGAAGCGTTGAGTTATCGGCATAGTGTGTGGACATTGCTGTGTGCGTGTGTGCGGCTTTTTTACTGCGTGTATTTTGCTCCGGCTCAGTGATAGCGAAACTGGCTGCCGAGACTCGCATGCGGCCCAAATCAAGTATTTCCGTGGCCCGTGATTCTCAGCCATATTTTCTAACAACTGCATGGAGCAACTAACGGCCGAATCCAAAAGCGTCGACCTTAAGAGCTCCTTGAGAATGTAGCGTTTCTGTCCAGTAAGAAACAAAAATAGCCGGCCGAAGTGGCCGTGCGGTTAAAGGCGCTGCAGTCTGGAACCGCAAGACCGCTACGGTCGCAGGTTCGAATCCTGCCTCGGGCATGGATGTTTGTGATGTCCTTAGGTTAGTTAGGTTTAACTAGTTCTAAGTTCTAGGGGACTAATGACCTCAGCAGTTGAGTCCCATAGTGCTCAGAGCCATTTGAACCAAACAAAAATACTTACAGTAATGTGTTAAGATGTGGTTAATTTTTGTTGACGTTAGGCGAATTCGACCTTGACCTAAGTAGAGTTGGCCGCTTACTTTAGAGCTAGTGGTATTAGAGAAAGTGAGAGGGGGGAAAAGTTTTATTGTTTATCTTACTGTTCTGCGCGAATCGTACCGATCAGCTGCTATGCTACAAATTTCATACGGGAATACCACGAAATCGAGAATGCGCACTAAACAGACGGCCATACTCAAAAATGGACCATATATGTAGCAAGGAATATCAAATTAAATCAGGCTGTTTTAATGCAACATAACGAGAAGAAAAAAATCATTAAATACAGAAACCATTTGTGTTCGTATTTCACATTGTATAATGCATTTCAGCATAAGTGCAATTACTGATATTAATCATCCGGTCACACAGACAACACAACACTTCGCCAGGCAATTACAGTGTCATAACTTTCGGATCGTTGAGGCTGGCAGCTGTCTGAAACAGAGAACAATTAAGACGAAGTCTTCGGAACTGTGCCGACTTTTAACGATCATTATCTGGAGGTTGGTGACCATGTCACCGCGGCCGTATAATAGCTAATCTGATTTATGTAGATTACCAATTATTGACATCGGAACATATGCGGCCTGAGTGGCAGCACCCCCCCCCCCCCCCCTCCCAGCGGCCCTCCCTCACTTCAATGTCAGACTGCCAATGACTCTGAGCACTATGGGACTTAACTGATGAGGTCATCAGTCCCCTAGAACTTATAACTACTTAAACCTAACTAACCGAAGAACATCACGCACATCCATGCCTGAGGCAGGATTCGAACCTGCGACCGTAGCGGTGGCGCGGTTCCAGACTGAAGCGCCTGGAAACGCTCGGCCACTGCGGCCTCATAATGTCAGTTTCGGCTCCTGATCTCTAGCTCGTGACAAGAATAACTACGAAAGGTAACAAGTTTTGTGTGTGCGTGGGTGTATGTGTGTATGTTTGCCTATCGGCAACTCAGCGCTTCTGTTTTTCGGTGAGTGATCTCCTCCAAGCCAAAAGTATTTACGTTCGACTAGAACATTTCTGCAACATCAGTACCGTGTAGCATAGGCACCATGCATTTTCGGACATGTGTCCATATGACCGTTTTTGGTCCTCGTCCTCTCAGGCATAGTTTCCTGCAGTTCACGCCTCTCAGCAAAATCACGCAGTGTGCCTCAATAGTGATTGATCGCAATTTTCTGTGTTTATAATGAACAGGTACGATCTCTTTTAAATATGTTGTTGTAAATACAGATCAGGTTCTGGGAAGGAACCCGTAGGTAATGCAAAGATCTTTCAGTTGTGGCGCTTAGCATGTTTTGAAAAATGTAATGGGAACAAAACTTCCGCGATGTTCCGGTCATTCGTAAAATGTTGGGCCCATGTTGAGCCGAATAACGTGGAGTTAGCTGTAGAAGTAGTGTTTTACCCGCGTTTTATGGTACGGCGAGCACAGGGAGGCCTGCCGGAATGCGGCCGCCGGGTGGCGCACATATCTCAGAGCTGAAGGGCGCCTCCGAGATGTGCGTGAGACACAGCCGCCTTAACGAGGCGGCGGCGACGCGAGCCGGGCCAGCGGACCTCTTGCCGCCCGGACAATAGCGGTGGCCGCGGAGCAGGGAGCAGGGAGGGGCCTCCGCCGGCGCTCGTAACTAAAGAAGGCGGTGGAAACGTCAGCGGCGCCGCACCGACACTCGGCTAAAATTAAAACTACATAGGTATAAACAAGCAGGCTAAAAAGAAAGCGTGAGAAAGAGGGGCAGTCGCGAGGCGAGGGGCGCCGGCGCCGCAGGTGGGAGTGACAGCCGCGAGCGGCGGAGCAGGAGGTGGAGGTGGAGTGGGAGGGGAGGAGGAGGCGCGAGGGAGATAAGGCGAGCCCCGAGAGAGATGAAGGAAGACGAGCGGCGGGGGCGCTGGAGCGGGGCGGCCGCCGCTTGAGCGGAGGAGGTGGAGGAGGCGAAGGAGGAGGTAGAGGAGAAGACGAAGGCGAAGAAGGAGAAGGGGCGCTGGAGGGGCGGCAGCGGCCGCGTGGTGGGGGGCGGCGGGGAGGGGCAGGGAATGCTGCCTCGAGGAGGGGTAGGGCGGTGCTTAAAAGAATGGAGCCAGAATGAGAATAACTACAGGATGTCCGACAAGTGCCGTCCCGGCGACTTGTTAACAGAGGCGCGCGCCGCATCTCGCCCGCCCGGACTCTTGTCTGAGTGCGCGCGAATACGCAATACACACGTCTTTGTGCTGCGTACTGCGGTCACGCGTGGGAAGTCCAAGGGGCGCGTGCCAGGAAAATTATTTTTCCGTATGTTACTCCAATGGCGCTAACGATATGGTCACATTGATTTATTGGAAGACGCACAGCAACCAGCCACTTTTTGTACAGCTTTGCACTTGCGAAGCCGCGTACGTGTCCTGACCCCCCTATACTTGCCGGACAACATTAATATCTTCATCAGTACGGTGTTTTTGGCTTTACTACATTTTGAACACTACGGATACTCCGAACAAAATGACAGTACTTTTACCTACCCGAGTACAATTTATTTAAGTTTAATGAGCAGTCACAGAAGGAGAAACCGTCGTAACCTATGACTTACAGTGAGCTGCATCTGGAATCGTCCAACTCGTACAAACATCTGCGTTAACAATTTGCAAGGTTATGATATGGAATGATCGCACGGTCTCAGTCGTACTTTAAGCAGATGGCAGGTTGCGGTTTACTGATAGAAAAGGCCTACGAGGGAACTGCAATTAGTCTACAAACGCAACTGCGATCGTACAATGTTTCTCAAGTCTGTGCGACCTGTACCAATCATGACAAATAGGGGATATTCATCGGATACAAAGAAGAGCAGCACAATGATCACAGGTTAGTCCGATCCGTGGCAGAGTGTCATGAAGATGCTGAAGTAACTTGAAACTGGACGAAAATATCTGGCGAAAACCTACTTAGAAACTTTTTAGAACCAACTATAAGCGAAAAATCTAGGAATATATTAGAATCCCATAGCAATCGCGAAGACTAGAATATAATAATCACAGTGCGTACAGAGGCTTTTAAGCAGTCTGCTTCCTGCACACCGTACGCGAATGGAACGGGAAAAAACCCTAGAAACTGGAACAATGGGACGTGGCCTTTACCATGCATATCCTGTTGTTATTCTGCTTCTTAAAAGCAAAACCTGTTAACCTGCAATGGAATGTAATGTTTGTTTCCGTAAAAATAAGACTAAAATAGAAATATGGCTCCACATTCTGCAGTCAAATTCCGACTCTTTCACACAGTCGTTAAGGCTTGTCAGACTATTCGCTTCGCCACAATGGATTACGGGAAACGAGAGAGAAATCGAACAGACTTGATAGAATACCTTCGAGTTCTAATATACGCTTGTGTTTGGATTGCTTAACTATTTTCGAAAACTGCAACTTTGAATCGTGATCAATAATTATTGTGCGACTTTTTCGTCAGTTCCGTACCAAGCACGAGCTTACGCAAGTAGACAGCTCCTTGGCGACGAATATTACAGACTAGAAGTTCAAAATGGTCCAAATGGCTCTGAGCACTACGGGACTTAATATCTGTGGTCATCAGTCCCCCAGAACTTAGAACTACTTAAACCTAACTAACCTAAGGGCATCACACACATCCATGCCCGAGGCAGGATTCGAACCTGCGACCGTAGCAGTCGCGCGGTTCCGGACTGCGCGCCTAGACTAGAAGTAGGAGGATATTTGAACGAAACAGTAACCTGAAACAAATATTTAATAATCATTTATCCTAGAATTGTAACCGTAGACCACTATCACTTAGCCTTTCGCAACGTTTCCGAAATTCTGTGTTTTAGAACAATCGCGAGGTATTAGGAGCTGCGAACAAATGGTTGATATAATTTCGCAAGCTTCTCTTCGTGATTGATAAATGGAGTGCTTTCGAGTGTTCAACCGAGTTCTTGATTCCATTTTGTGCACAGTATTCTGACGACCGACCTAATCGTGTTCTCCAGGTACGGCGAGTTGTGTATTATTATGCGTACTGGTTGCCTGGACTTATACCAGTCTAGTAAAAGAAATAATTTGTGAACGCGGCTGCAGTTATCTAGTAATTACTAGCTAAAATCGTAGCAGAAATATTTCTTCTCGGAAAATCCCATGGTTATCTTGCTTCTTAAATGCAAAATCTCGCCGGCCGGAGTGGCCGTGCGGTTCTAGGCGCTACAGTCTGGGGCCGAGCGACCGCTACGGTCGCAGGTTCGAATCCTGCCTCGGGCATTGATGTGTGTGATGTCCTTAGGTTACTTAGGTTTAATTAGTTCTGAGTTCCAGGCGACTGAGGACCTCAGAAGTTAAGTCGCATAGTGCTCAGAGCCATTTTCTTGCAAAATCTTGTGTACCAGTATGGTTTAAACCCGGGGCAGCGACTACGTGAAACAACACGGATCGCACCAAATCTGAGTCGGACGTCAGAATACTGTGCATGAAATGGAATCAACAACTCCGATGAACAATCGAAAACACACCATTAAATGACTATCTTTCACATGTATTCTCTGACTTACTACCTTACAATCCCGCAACTAGAAATGAATCGTCGCTGTAAGAACCTAAACATTTTCAATAACTCAGGTCGCTCAAAGATTAGAACTAAAGCGAAAGAGGAACGACGAATGCTCTGCCTTCTGGTTGTAAGATCCCGCTAAAAGATTTCTCATGTGAATTACTATCTGCAAGTCCGACTTTTTGAAAAGTCCATCGTATGACTAAACGATTCTAGTAATGTCGTTGTCACACCAGGTTATATATGTCCAAATACATGAACAACGATTGCAGCTAATTCGATAGTGGGACTGAAAGATCTTTTTTTTAAGTACACTGGATTTTTCAAATAGTTTGTTCAAATATTTTAGAACTGTATTCTTTTGTGCCGAGCCATGTTTGTGAAAACCTTAAGTGTGAAGTAGCAGCCATTTTGGATTTTATCCGTTACTTATGTACACAGTTTCTGGAGAAACAATATAGCAAACTCGGAAATTTCGGTTATGCTGAATGGAGCACTTGCCACTTATTCTAGAATGCCCAAGTTGGAAGTACTGGCCATTTTCGATTCCGTTCTGCTAGGTTTCGAAAGCATCCTAAGAACGTAGTAGTCCATTGCACCTAGAGATCTTCCGAGATCGATAGAACATCAAGTATGGAACGCTCAAATCGGAAGTGGCCGGCTTATTGGATATCGTCCGAAGTGGTTTTACGGACTTCCTAGGAAACCCAGAGGCCCGCCGACCGGCTTTGGACCACTCAGAGTGGAAAAGTCGGTCAATTTGGGTATCATTTCGCATGGATTTACACACTTTGTAAGCGAGTAATATGGCATAATGTACCACGCACTACCCACAATGAAGGTGACGTGATAAATTTCCTCATCATTTCTATTAGGACTCGCTTTGGAACTGAATTTGGAAAAGTCGGTCCTTTTGGGTATCGTATAGCTAAAATGCATATACAGCTCGCGCCATCCTTGTATCTCTACTCACCTTTCGCATTTTTCTACCAGTCACTACTAGCTCATACAACACAATATGGGTGAGTTAACTAGCAACACATTGCCAAATTCAGCACACGACTGCCATAAAATACCGCTCAGATGTCGTGCCTAAGTAGCGCCATACGCTATATATCTGGCCGCAACATTCGAGCGTCATACGCGGCACATCTTTAAATGGGACAAGCCTTCCCGTGACATTCCGCCACACTTCTTACAATGTGAATACGACATCATATTCTTACTATCCATTTTTGTGCAATCCATACTTTTTTGCACCCACGGACGTCATGTGGGCGTTCCTTCAAGGAGCTAGTCATTTTAACTGCGCCGTCACAGTACATTAAATTCGCTCGTGACTTTCGTTATAAGTAATCCAAATCACAAAATGAGAAGAGCAGTGATGTCCACACCTACAACAATAGAGAGATAAATAGCATTATCCATTATTAAAGCTATCAGTGGCTCTGAGAGGAGTTCAATATGCCGCGAAAAATTTTTGATCATTTTTGCAGTAACATAAAATGGCGGACATTAAAAAAAATAAAAACTTGTTTTAAGTGTTGTTGCATGAGTAGCGCTAAAATAAAAAGGTATTCATTAATGTTAACACTAGTCATCTCTACATATCCTGCTGTAAACTGACTCGTTCCACATCATTTCGATAAAAGAAAGGTTCAAACGATTTATGGAACATCTAAGTAACAAATCGCAGTCTCGTATGTTATACCACTTTGTCTTCCAGAAATTGACGAAAAGTCAACAGTATACGCAAACAATGAAAATTAATGCACTGACAACTATTGGGGGTCTTTGAAAATTTTCATTCATTTAGTTTATCGAAACCTTAGCATACTAAAGAAAACCTTTATATTTCACTCAGATTTTATTACCGCTGTCTGATAAGTCCCGAACCGGAAGAAATGCTACCAGTTTTCTCGATGACTTTGGGAAGCGATTTGAAGTCACTCAACTGCTTTAGCAGTTCCTCCAAATGTCAAATTTGAGGCGATGTTTGCTGTGAAATGTTATTTTAAGTCTCTAGGCTTTGAGCTACTGACATATTTGACCCCAATGAAATCTAAACATAGTACGAAGTAAAAAGTCACCGGTCCTCCACACAGACCTCTTCAATAAAGTCGCTGCGAATAGCAAAAGATTAATAAAGCAAAAATATGGATCGCAGTTATGTTTTATTTAAAGCAGGCTGCCTCATTGTACAGACAGCAGTGCGTGTTGACAAACAGAAATCTGACGAGACATTATATATGGATATGTTACGGGAAACGTTCGATTTAAAAAGGACGAGGGCGTGCTGAAAAGTAATGCCTCCGAATTATTTACGTGAAACCTCTTAAATCGTTCCAAATAAAATAAATGTTATTAGCATTTTACATCTTTATTCTTCATGTCTACACATTTATTTCTCAACAAAGTCACCCTAGCAACGAACACATTTCGCCCAACAGGAGACCATTTTGTTGATATTGCCACAGTAAATCATTTGACTTTGTTAACGGAACGGAGGCACAGCCTTCGTTTGCCCCGCTTCGTCACTACAAGAGTGATGCCTCGAAGTTTTTTTTAAGTTCTGGAGAAGGATGAAACTCGGATGGGGCCAAGTCGGAGTTGTATGGAGGACGACCGATGACAATAAATCCAAAGCGTCGGATTGTTTCAGATGTCTCAACACTAGTGTGTGACCTGACATTGTCATGCAAAATTTTTGTAAATTTGTGGTAAGATATAATAGGACCAAAATGTTAGTCATCGGTCCCTAAACTTACACACTACTTAATCTAACTTAAACTAACTTACGCTGTGGACAACACACACACTCATGCCCGAGGGAGGACTCGAACCTCAGACGGGGGGGGGGGGGGGGGGGGGGGGAGCGCGGACCACGACAAGACGCCCCTAGACCACGCAGTTACCCCGCTCGGCGTCATGCTATGCTGAATGAGAGGGTGTTTTCGAGTTTGAAACTCGATTACAGCACCCTGTTTGTCGGACACTGCCTTGGTTCATTCTACTATTCGGAGCCTTCTAGCGGCAGAGGGCTGCAAATATATAGACGTGAAGAACAGAGACGTAGAATGTTAACAACGTTTGTTTTATTTAAAAAGCTTTAAGAGTTTTACATAAAAAATTCGGAGGGATTACTTTTCAGCACGCCCTCATATATGTAGGGTTGTATGCTTTGTGTAAAATTGCTTCTTATTTGTTACCTTTACTCTTATCTCTCAGATTTTAATGATGACGTAAGACGAAACGCAGAACGCTAAATGGTATTAGTTGTTGCATTTGTGGTCTTCAGTTCGAAAACTAGTTTAACGTACCTCTCCGTATGAACCTATAACGTGTAAGTCCCTTTATCTCTGCTTAACTGCAGCAACCGACACATTTCATGATCATCTTTTAGCTTGTGGTCTGTACCGTTTATCATCCATATTTCACTTCAATACACGCTATCTGATGAAAAGCATCCGGACGTCTGCTGGCGAACGTTAGTGCTAGATGTGTCCACCCTTTACTATTACGAAGGCTTGAACTCTGCTGGGTAGCCTGTCAATGAAGTGCCCGAATTTCGGCCCATTCTTCCTCAAGAACCAACCCAGAGAAGGTATGATGTTGGACGTGAAGTCGGGAGTGAAGTCGACGTTCTAACTCACCCCATACACGTTCCAGTGGGTTCATGTTGCAAGTCCATTTCAGGAGTGTTATTGCCGACAAATCATTGCCTCACAGATGGTGCTTTATGAGAGGTGCATTGTCAAGCTGATGGAGGCAATCACCGTCTCCGAATTGTTCCTATACTGTAAACAGTACACAGTGCTGTAAAATTTGTTCGTATCATTCCCCATTTGCAATTTTTTAAGCACAATAACGGCAGCACGATCTAACGACGGAAAACATCCCGATATCGAAATACCACCTCCTCCGTAGTTGTCTGTTGTCACTACACATGCTGGCAGGCATACACCTAAGTGAAACCCTGCCATCGAATTACCACAGGCTAGAGCGTGATTCGTCACTCCAAATCATTCGTTTACAGTCATGGACAATCCAGTAGCATCGACCTTTGGACCACCTCAAGCGTAGCTCACAGCGGGACCGTACGAAATTCCCCTCGCCGATTTCAAATGTTCAGATGGCTGTGAGCACTATGGGACTTCTGAGGTCATCAGTCCCCTCGAACTTAGAACTACTTAAACCTAACTAACCTAAGGACATCACACGCATCCATGCCCGAGGCAGGATTCGAACCTGCGACCGTAGCAGTGGCGCGGTTCCAGACTGTAGCGCCTAGAACCGCTCGGCCACCGCAGCCGGCCTCGCCGATTTGGTTCGTACTGGTAGGGTGTGTAGGGCACGACTAAGACTACAACGAATGTAAACAGGAGGACTTAATTCTTAACCGTTTTGGGGAAAATCGAGTTTCAAAATTTTAGGCGTACTGTATGCTTCGCATGGTCGCTAATATTCAAGGATTCCGCAGCCGAGCGGATAAGCGCTTAGTTTCATAAGCGAGAGGTTTCTGAAGACCGTATTGCTGCTGGTACTTGTTTCTTCATTCCCAAGTAATTTGAACAACAGATAGACGCAATACGCTACGGAGCTCTTTGATGACCGACAACCGTTTAAGAACATAAACCGAGTTTGTTTTCCAATAGACACATTGAAAAAAAATGCACATTCCAAAATTCGGTATTCTTTACATGTGCCGTATGGCTATAACATTATTGTTTTCCATGTTTTGCAATCAGCGTCATCCTGATTCATGCATTGCTCCATAAGTTGCACATCATATTTTCGAAAATGTAGATACAAGAACTAAGATAAAATGACCAAACTGTTTTATTTTAAGTTCTTCTGTATCATTTTTTATTTTAGATATGCTTAAGAAAATTTTTTACTTCCTTCTTCATGAAAAAGATTACACAAATATTATGTGGAGCATCAAATGGTGACAATTTTTGCAGTCGTGATAAATCGGTTGTTATAATTAAGTGGGAATGAAAACACAAAGTTCTGGCAACGAGATTCGACCCAGAGATCTCGTGCTTATGAAACTACTCGCTTATTCACTCGGTTGCGGAATCCATGACACTAGCGACCGTACAAAGTATAGTACCGGGTATTTCAAAATGAATATAAGGGTTTTAATGATTTGTTCCATTTATTACCTTCATAATGCATACATAAATAATACATCAAAAGAAAGAGCAACGCGGACAGTTTTGTTTGTATACCTGAACGAAAAGCGAAGAGACTTGGAACGACCAAGAGTGACTGAAGAACGTGCTGAACGAGTGAGAGCCTTTCGCGCGTAGCACCAAGAAATCAGTTCGGATGGCTACTCGTGACTTAGCATTTCCAGTGGTGTCTCTGTAGAGACCTGTAAGCAGACGCTTACAACTACGTCTTTACCGTCTGCAGTTGTTACAAGCTGTAAAACGCCTACAGTGTACGGTTTATGTGTCAACTTTACAAACGAAACGTTGCTGCATGACGCTGAATGTATTCTGAATTGTGTCGTCTACGGTTGTGACTTGATATTTCACCTAAGTGAAAACTTGTAAGAAAAACTATTTCAGCTGCTCTTTTATTTGATGTATTATTCACAACTGTAAGCTGAATGCAATAAATGCTACAAAGCCTTAGAACCCGTACATTCATTTTGAAACGCTCTGTGTATGAGCACACCAAAAATTTTCAAACTTGATACTGTTGAAAACAGTTGAGAGTTGCATCTTCCTGTTTAGATATGTTGAAGTCCTAGTTGTGCCCGTTCACACCTATCAAGGCAAGGAAAAGTTTGTATAGTCACATTATTAGCATGTGTCGCTTATGAGGGGCTGCTTGGCCATTGTAGCCCCTCCTTTTTAACTCCCCACGCTGAGTCATTTTGCTAGTTGCACTGTCGGTAGCATTTTGCAACTACCAACTAATTCCTTCCGCTGATTTAATGCGATTGTTTTACAGTCGCCATCCGCAATCCTCGACGGTCCACGTCCACCTGGTCTCGATTTAGCTGTGGCTATTCCTTCGTGTCTCTATTTGACGATTACATCAGCGACAGTCGACTTGGGCAACTTTGGAAGGTTGTAAATGTTTCTGATGTATGTGTTACTCGGGTCCCCGTTCGAAGTCTCTGAGCTCTCGTGACTGACCCATGCTGCTCTTGCCGGCCGGAGTGGCTGAGCAGTTCTAGGCGCTACAGTCTGGAATAGCGCGACCGCTACGGTCGCAGGTTCGAATCCTGCCTCGGGTATGGATGTGCGTGATGTCCTTAGGTTAGTTAGGTTTAAGTAGTTCTAAGTTCTAGGGGACTGATGACCATAGATGTTAAGTCCCATAGTGCTCAGAGCCATTTGAACCATTTGAACATCTATTGGTCAGTTCCGCATTAAACAGCGGTGTCCGGGTTCTTTTGATCAGACAGAGTAAGCAAAGGAAGGTTAGTGTGTAACGTCTCGTCGACGAGGAGACCATTAGAGACGGAGCACAAGTTCAGAGTGTTGAAGGAAAGTGAAGAAAAACGGACATACCCTTATGAAGGAATCATCCCGGCATTCACTAATGCCGATTTAGGAAAATAACAGAAAAAATAAATCTGGTTGACCAGACGGGGATTTGCAACGCCCTCCTTCCGAAAATGGCTAAGACGAATTACCATTGCGCCAGCTCATTCGTTTCCCTACACTATCTGAAAATGAGAACTATCAAAATGGAACATTACACTAATTATTAATAGAACCCAGTATGTTATCCCCGACAGCGAGTGTTGGTCAAAGGCAAGGGTGTCGTCAGGAGGGCCCCAGGAAAGTGGTATAGGACAGCTGTTGTTCTCTGTATACATGAATGATTTGGCGCGCGGTGTGGGCAGCAATCTGCGGTTGTCTGCTGATGATGCTGTGGTCTACGGAAAGGTGTCAAAGGTGAGTGACTGTATGGAGCTGTAAGATGACTTAGACAAAATTTATAGTTGGTATGATGAATGACAGCTCTAAATGTATAAAAATATAAGTTAACGCGGATGAGTCGGGAAAATAACCCTATAATTTTCGGATGAAGCGTTAGGAGTGTTCTCCTTGGCACAGTCACGTCGTTTAAATATCTAGGCATTATTTTCCAACACGATATGAAATGGAACGAGTATGCGAGTGCTGTGGTAGGGAAGGCGAATCATCGACTTGGATTTATTGGGAGAATTTTAGGAACGTTTGGTTCATCTGTAAAGGGGGCTGCATACCGGACGCTAGTGCGACCTGTTCTTGAGTAGTGCTTGAGTGTTTGGGATCCATACCTATTCGGATTACAGATAAGACTTCAAAGAAATTCAGTCTCAGGCTGCTAGTAGGTTCGGGAAATACGCAAAAGTTATGGCGATGTTTCAGTGACTGGTATGGGAATCTATGTAAGGAAACCCCACTGCAGAACGATTCTGCTGGCGTCAACATACACTTCGCGTAAGGACAACGAAAGTATGATACGAGAATACCGGTTTTCTTAGCATCATCAGTTTTCTGAATGGTTTGATGCGCCACGATGTCCTGTCCTGGTTCAAATGGCACTGAGCACTATGGGCCTTAACTTCTGAGGTCATCAGTCCCCTAGAACTTAAAACTACTTAAACCTAACCTAAAGACATCACACACATCCATGCCCGAGGAAAGATTCGAACCTGCGACCGTAGCGGTCGCGCAGTTCCAGACTGTAGCGCCTTCCTGTCCTGTGGCAATCTTTTCGTCTCCGAGTGGCACTTCTAACATACGTCCTCAATCATCTGTTGGATGTATTCCAGACTCTGTCTTGGCCTATAGTTTTTATCCTCTACATGGCATATAGACAGTAGGGTTCCCCCGCTCTGTTTGTGAGTCGAACCGCATACGAAATAACTAGTAGTGTTACAGAGGTACCCTCCGCAACGCACCGTACGGTGGCTTGCTGGTAAGTATGTAGATTTAAATGCAGTTGCAGAATACCTAACTGATTGGCCAATTCATACGTTACGAAGGTGTTAAAACTATTAAAACATAAATCTGAATGAAAAGTCCAATGGCCCGCTTTAGCTGTGCTTACTGAAGTCTATTAGAGACTTACATAAACGGTTTCACCAACTTTTAAGCTGCGTGTTGGACATTCTTCATTTGATGATGACTTATATCAACTGAAGAAGCCTGAGAACTTTGCCTGGCCACGCAAAATGTTACTCTGCGGCGTTCTGTAATAACTCGTACACCATATACCATAGCATTATAAGTAACAATGTTTTGGTATTAAATTATAAATTTTATTTATTAATTACGGATAGGCCCGTACTTTTTGGGGCTTATGTGATTCACATCTAATTCCCAGACTATATGGACAATATTTTCCTCTTTGTTTATTCACTCAGTTCTTTAAAATATCTCAGATAACTTCATGCGCCAGTACCAAAGTATTAATTTATTAAAAAAATTCTGTACAGATATATACCAAGAGTTGCAACTTAAAAACTGCGAAACCTGTTGTATGAATCTATAATCGACTTAAATAAATATAGCTACAAGTGGACTGTAGGACTTTTCATTCAGTTTTATACAATGAAGCGCCAAAGAAACTGGTGTAGGGATGCGTATTCAAATACTGATATAAGTAAGCAGGCAGAATACGGCGCTGGGGTCGGCAACGCCTATGTAAGACAACAAGTTTCTGGCGGAGTTGTTACATCGGTTACTGCTGCTACAATGGCAGGTTATCAAGGTTTAAGTGAGTTTAGACGTGGTGTTACAGTCGGCGCACAAGCGATAGGACACAGCATCTCCGAGGTAGCGATGAAATGGCGATTTTCCCGTACGACCACTTCACGAGTGTATCGTGAATATCAGGAATCCGGTAAAACATCAAATCTCCGACATTGATGCTGCAGGAAAAAGATCCTGCAAGAGTTGCACCGACGACGATTGAGCAGAATCGTTGAACGTGACAGAAGTGCCACACTTCCACAATTTGCTGCAGCTTTGAATGCGGGGCCTTGAACAAGTGTCAGCGTGCGAACCATTCAACGAAACATCATCGATATGACAGAATGAGATTTTCACTCTGCAACGGAGTATGCGCTGATGTGAAACTTCCTGGCATATTAAAACTGTGTGCCCGACCGAGACTCGAACTCGGGACCTTTACTTTTCGCGGGCAAGTGCCCGCGAAACGCAAAGGTCCCGAGTTCGAGTCTCGTTCCGGCACACAGTTTTAATTTGCCAGGAAGTTTCATCATCGATATGAGCTTTGAGAACCGAAGGTCCACTTGTGTATACCCTCGATGACTACAGGACACAAAGCTTTACGCCTCGCCTGGGCCCGTCAGCACCTACATTGGACTGTTGGTGACTGGAAAGATGTTGCCTGGTCGGCCAAGTCTAGCGATGTGAAAGAACGTGCTCCCCTTCTAACAGTAATTTATCGTAGATCGCTTGAGCAACGAAAGGTACCTAAGACTGGAAAAAAGTGCAGGTCATTCCCGTTTTTAATAAACACCGAAGGACAGATCCACAAAATATCGTTGACGTGAATATGTTGTAGAGTGACGGAAAATGTTTTATGCTCAAGAATTGTGACGTTTTTGGAAAATGAACATCTCCTCTATTAAAATCAACATGAATTCCGCAAACAGAGATCCCGTGAAACTCAGTTCGCTCTGTTCCTCTATGAACCCCACAGCGCAGTGGACAACGGCGCTCAGGTTAATGCTGTGTTCCTTGATTTCAGTAAAGCATTTGACACCCTCCGGCATTGTCGTTTAAGGAAAAAAATACGAGCTACCGGACTATCGGAGCAGACTTGCGATTGGATTCAAGACTCTCTTGTGGATAGAACTCAACACGTCGCTCTTAACGAAACAAAATCGACAGACGTAAAAGTAATATCCGGAGTACCACAGGCAAGTGTGATAGGACCGTTGTTGTTTACAATATATATTTATGATTTAGTAGAAGGCGTCAGATGCTCTTTAAGGCTATTCACAGATGATGCAGAGCCAGGAGATAATCAGAATTGGCAGAACGACCTGCAGAGAACTGATGATTGGTGCAGGCTCTGGCAGTTGACACTGAACGTAAATAAATGTAATATAGGAAAGGAGATCCACTAGTGTACAGCTACACTATTGATGACAAACAGCTGGAGACAGCGTCTGCCGTAAAATATCTAGGCGTAACGATCCAGAGCGACCTTAAGTGGAATGACCATATGAAACAAATAGTGGAAAAAGTAGACACCAGACGCAGATTCATCGGAAGAATCTTAAGGAAACGTAACTCATCCCCGAAAGAAGTGGCTTATGAGGCGCTTCTTCGTCCGATTCTTGAGTATTGTTCATTTATATGAGATCCCTACCTGGTAGGACTGATAGAGGAGATAGAGAAGATCCAACGAAGAGCGGCGCGTTTCGTAACGGGATCGCTTACCTGGCGAGAGAGTGTTACGGAGATTCTAAACAAACTCCACTGACAGACGTCACAAGAGAGGCGTTGTGCATCACGGAGAGAGTTAGGTGGCTTGTGGAGTACGATGTAGATGTAGATGGACGTGTACGGTATGCAGACAACCTCCTGAAACCATGGAACCTGCCCTGCATGTCAGCATGGGATTGTTCAAGTTGGTAGAGGCTCTTTAATGATGGAGGGCGTATGCAGTTGGAGTGATATGGGACCCCTGATACATCTAGATACGTCTCTGACAGGTGAAACGTACGTAAGCATCCTGTCTGATCACCTGCATCCATTCATGTCCATTATTCATTCCGACGGACTTCAGCCTGTCCAGCAGGACAATGCGACACCCCACACTCACAGAATTACTACAGAGTAGATCCAGGAACTCTCTTCTGAGTTTAAACACTTTCGATGGTCACCAAACTCCCCAGACATGAACATTATTGAGTGGATCTGAGATTCCTTGCAACGTGCTGTTCAGAGGAGATCTCCACCTCCTCGTACTCTTACGGATTTATGGACAGCCCTGCATGATTCATGGCGTCAATTTCCTCCAGCACTACTTCAGACATTAGCCGAGTCCATGCCACGTCGTGTTGCTGTACTTCTGCGTGCTCGCGGGGGCCCTACACGATATGAGGCAGGTGTACCAGTTTCTTTGGCTCTTCGGTGTATTTTCATTGTTTTAACACCAGTATGTAAACACGAATTTACGTATAATTGCTTTGGCTGTGGCTGTGCTAGATTTAAAATTAACTGTAGGTATAGAAGTAACAAGTTAAGCGGTTGTGTTGTTTGACCACTCTTGATGGCGCAGTGGTGCAGGACGTGGCTGAAGAGCGTGCCAGACTTGGCCACGCGGTGACTGCGGACTTGCGCGCTCTCGGCCGGGCAGTATACAGCGGCTGGTGGCGCCCCCTTTGTGCGGCGGCCGGGGAGGCCCGGCGGCGGCGGCGGCGTGTTATCTTATCAGTGCGATCGCGCCGCGACGCTTAATCTGGCGCCGCCGCTGCGCCGTACAGTCTGCGTCCCCAATCTACGCGCCACACCGTGGTGCCAGGGCTGACGACCTGCGGTGTACCGACGTGTTTACAGGAGGTCGGATCTACGGAATGAGCGCAGGCCGAGCGCGGGGTTAAGGCTGCTCGCCAGTACCTTAGTATGATTGCTGCCAAGCGTAACACAGCACAGCATTTGCCCCTTAGAGTTTGGGAATGTGTCCTTTACAATACGGCAGACAAAAAACAGTGTCTGTAAGTGCGTAGCCGTCCATTGACAGAGTCACTTAATACATGAGGAGGACAACATTGATGCTCTTCACACTGCATCAACATTTTTATTTCTCTGACCATCTTAAGACAGAGGCTATTTCTGGTAAAACTATCAGTTCCTCCCTTCCCTGTTATGTTTGTGAAAGAGTAACTCACAGTACGAGCCGTAATTTCTCTGACTTCAAAAATTGGTTCAAATGGCTCTCAACACTATGGGACTTAACATCTGAGGTCATCAGTCCCCTAGTGCTTAGAACTACTGACGCCTAGCTAACCGAAGGACATCACAAACATCCATGCCCGAGGCAGGATTCGAACCTGTGACCGTAGCGGTCGCGCGGTTCCAGATTGAAGCGCCTAGAACCGCTCGGGCACACCGGCCGGCTTCTCTGATTTTTTCATTGTCATTTCGTGCAGTGATTTTCGGGACGAATAGTAAATGTTGCAGATGGCAGTATACACTAATTCGAACAAATCATTCCATGTAACGGGTCTCACTCTATTGGTTACAGAAATACAGTTGTCAGAATGTAACGGAAACAAATATCCATCCGCACCGGGTAGCCGTGCGGTCTAGGGCGCCTTGTCGTGGTCCGCGCTGCTCTCCGTCGGAGGTTCGATTCCTCCCTCAGGCATGGATGTGTGCGTTGTTCTTAGTATAAGTTAGTTTAAGTAGTGTGTAAGTCTAGGGACCGATGACCTCAGCAGTTTGGCCCCGTAGGAATTCACACACAGTTGAACATTCACGTGTAGGTCGCACAGCGTCCTATTAGCGGTCTCCTTTACAGATGAACCACACTTTCCTAAAATTCTCTCAACAAATTGAAGACGACCATTCGCCTTCCCTACCACAGTCCACACATGCATGTTCCAATTCATATCGCTCTGCAAAGTTACGTCCAGATATTTAAACGACTGTGTCAAGAAGGACACTACTAATGCTGTATCCGAACATTACAGGTTCGTTTTCCTACTCACTTGCATGAACTTACATTTTTCAACATTTAGAGCTAGCTGGTATTCATCACACCAACTAGAACTGTTATCAAAGTCATCTTGTATCCTTCTACAGTCAGTCAACTTGGACACCTTTCCGTACACCACAGCGTCATCAGTAAACAACCGCAGGTTGTTGCCCACCCTGTCCGCCAGCTCATCTGTGTATACAGAAAACAACAGCGGTCTTATAACAAACATTTCTGCGGGGCGCTCCTGACGCTACAGTTGTCTCTGATGAACGCTCGCCGTCGAAGACAACATACTGAGTTCTTTTGCTTAAGATATCTTCGAGCCACTTACATATGAACTTATTCCATATGCTCGTAGCTTCGTAACATGTTGCTATGGGACACCGTGTCAAATGCTATCCGCTAATCTAGCAATACCGAATCTGCCTGTTTCCTTTCATCCATAGTTCGTAATATAACATGCGAGAAAGGGACAAGTTGAGTTTTGCACGAGCGATCATCGTATTAACGCAAGTCAGAGCTTCTACAGAAAGATTTAAAGTGTTAATTTCTGCCATGCGCTATTAGAGACTGGAACAGTAAAGAAATAGTCTGAAGATGTTTCGAAGGATGCTCTGCCAGGTACGCAAGTGTGAATTACAGCGTAGAGATGTAGATGTAGCTATAGGTATCTCTACAACAAATAAAAATTGGAGACGTGTTGTGTGGAATATTTTTTCCAAATACTATACTAGCAACTTCTAAAATGTCGTTCATCAACTGCGTCAATCATTATTTAAATCGTGAACTAAAATATTTACTATTCCCCATGGAGCGTCCTATTTGTGGGAAGAAGTAACATGTGGCCGTCGCTTCTTGGAACGTCCGCTGTTAAAACCTCAATAGCAGACCTTTCTGTGATGCTCGCTACTTTTCCTGTAGAGTCCGCCGCTGGCGTTTGTTGAGCATTTTAGTAACGCTCAAGTGCTTGCTGACAGGTTCCGTGACTCGGTCGTGCCGGACGATACCGTACCACCCCATCAGTTATTCGACCTACCCACCTGTTTTGCACCATTCTTCTGCAGCACCTCATTTCAATAGTTTCTATTTTTTTTCTTGTCTGAATTGCCTATCGTCCACGTTTCACATTCGTACAAGGCTACACTCCATTCAGATACGTTGAGCAGCGCTTTATTCTTGCTTTTACCACTCAACACTACTATTAAAAAAAAATTATGAAAAACCGATTGTATGTAGCAGCGCAAAATATATTCTCAAAATCAATAACAAAGTCATACACTAGATCTGCTTTCGTGAATGTTTACGAAATAGCTTGAGTGACCATCCAAATGTTAATCAGTTTGTGGAAGAGAGTTGCTTCTCTTCGAAAGAAACGGAAAAATCTTAGCAGAACATTAATGATGCAAGTCTGATGGATTACCAAATTATAAGAAATTGATGCAATGAAGTAGAAGTAAGCAAATAAAAAGGCAGATAAGTATTTAATTTGTCGGTCATGATGTGAGTGGCGCTTTGCGGTAAGAAAGGGGTGGAAAAAAACAGTGGTCTTGTCAGAGTATAGTGTTTGGAAAGAACTACAATGTGCTTCACGGAATCTGACAGATTCGTCATTTAGTGGCCACAGAGGTAAACAGATAAGGATTAAATGCGATAAAAGCATGTCAGTCATCTATGGAATAAGTGGGTACCAATACAGATCTCGAATAAGCAAGCCGATGTACGTGCAGTCAAGATTGGAAAGTTTTGGCGCAAGCAGTTTTCTCCTGCAGCTCGCGTCCCGGAGAGTCGGACAGAGAACACCCAACGAGTGCCCCACTGTCGCGCACTGCACAGTAATGTGTGCAGAACGGATGCAGATCGGCACGTAACTGGTGCACTGCCATTCCACATGTATGAACCACTCAATAACTGTTCCTTTTTGGGAATCGTATCACACATATACGATGTAATCCCCTATAGTCGACGGAGGAAAAAGTACGTACAGTACCATCGTAATGAAGACTCACAAAAGATGCATTTCATATATTCGAAACAGATTGTGGCGAATATGCTGCATCTGTTGTAAACTTTGCCTTTAGTAAACGGATTAGTTTGAACGGAAATCTAATAGAAGACGTATTTACAGGGTCGGATTTACTCATAGGCCAGGTAGCCACATGTCTAGGGCACCGAGACACATCTACCGATGTCTGTGTTTTCGATGGACTCTTCCCACGCCCAGGTTCCCGAGTTCGATTCCCGGCGGGGTCAAGGATTTTCTCTGCCTCGTGATGACTGGGTGTTGTGTGATGTCCTTAGGTTAGTTAGGTTTAAGTGGTTCTAAGTTCTAGGGGACTGATGACCATAGATGTTAAGTCCCATAGTGCTCAGAGCCATTTGAACCATTTTTTCGATGGACTCAGTTACTCAGAAATATTGAAAATGATGGAAGCCCACAAGCTCTTCAGTTAACAAAGGGTATGGTTTCCTGTTGCGACATATTGAGTTCACCGCTCATTAATCCGTGATCGATGGCGACAGCTCGATCTACAGCAAATCAATGGCTTCTAATGAAAACTCGTATGTAAACCATAATCTAAAGTTCTACGTCATAAAAGTAAGTTCTGATAAATTACATTTCAGGCCGCTACATCGAACAGGATGATAAGAGGCACGTTCAGAAAGTATGTGTACTAGATTTTTATTTTTTTTAAGGAACAGTGTACTTGGAGAATTACTGGATATTTTTGACACACCTGTTGACTATTTTTCCACATAATCGCCATCCCGTTCAATGTGTGTGGTGAGCCGTGGCACAAGCCTCTTCATACCCTGCTCCAAGAGCACTTCAACCATCTCCTCCCCAGTTGAGAACCTCTTTCTGCATCTGCTTATCAGTCGAAAATTTAATTTCAATCATATACGCCTTCAGGGGGACGAGAAGATGATTATCGGAAGGCGCCAAGTCAAGGGAATAAGGGGAGTGGTTCAAAAAATCCCATGATTCCATGAGCACCTTGGTGGCTAAGACTGTGTGGGGACTGGAGTTGTCCTGCAACACGAACACTCTACTCGTCAGCATTCCTCTATTTGTGTTTTGAGCGCTCATTTTAAGCTTTTCAGGGTCTCACAATTTATTGTGCATTGATGGTCTCCCCTTGAGGCAAAAATTCGACCAAAAAATGCCTTTTCGGTCCCAAAACACCGAGACACCGAGGCCATGATTTTTTGCCCGAAATTGTAGTTTTGAATTTTTGGCAGATGGGAACTTGGTGACGACTGTCTTTTTGCCGCAGGCTTGCAATGAGCCACTCACATTTCATCTCCCGTCACAGCAGAGCTCAGAAAATCCTAACCTTTCAATTCAAGTCACACAAGATATTCGCGGGAGCTAATGACGCTATTTTCTTGTGTTGCTATATCCGCCTGTTTCGCTGGGTGTTAACGTGCTCGCCTCCCATGAAAGCTGGCCCGGGTTCGATTCCCGGCCGGGTTGGAGATTTTGTGTTGTTCTCATCATCATTTCATCCTCATCACCGGCACGCAAATCGCCCAGTGTGCTGACGACTGAAATAAGACATGCGCTTGCCGGCTGAACTTCCCCGGATGGGGCCTCTCGGCCAATGCTGCCATAAGTTCATTTCAATTTGTGCTGCTATATCTGTGGTTTTGGGACCGAGCTTGTGCACAGTTTCCTGTATCCCAGCGTTTGTGTGGGTCATAAAAAAGAGTTCTGAAGAACTCTGGAAACACTGCAGAAATTTCATCCACTGTCAATCAGGGCTCTTCACGAATAGTTTCCTCAATTTTTTTGCACCAACTCATCAGCTAAAGTGGTAGGTTTGTCATAAACACATATTATGCCTCCACTAAACACCCTACATCTCATTCTGTTCATAACACCTTCGCCGAAAATCGTTTTGATTTGTGAAAGAAATTCGGTAGGTGTTACTCCTTCAGCGACTAGGAAGCGGATCACAGCATGTGGCTTGCATTTGGCGACATTTCTTACCGACATCTTTCACGCAACTGGACACTACAACGTGAATTTATGTGCTACTGAGTTCCTGTAATGTTCGCTCTGGTCAGGGGATTCATCTCCCCCTCCCCCACCTCTACCATTCAGTGTTGCCGACCCTCAAAAAACAAAAAACCGTAGCCCTTTATGGTCACAGTGCACTTTCATTCTGAACATTCCTCGTATTATCCATCCCTTCCCATCTGGATGTTTATATGCCTGTCTACTATACCAGCTTTCTTCGTGTTAATTCAAGTTTTGCCCAGCTTTACTAAACTGTTTTGGAAGTCAGAACCACCACTCATTCGCAGAGTCATAATAAGTTTTTATAAACTAAACTATAAACGAAATGTCCATTTCATTTCTCTGTCTAAGCGTACAAAGCTCAATGTAGATGAAGTTGGCCCATGAGTTAAAAATCTTCAAAGTGCGCATGTAGGCGATTTGAAAATGTACATAGCTAATGTATCGACCTTGGATAATTTTTGGAAGATACTATGATCCAAGACGAAAAAGAATCTACTCTGAAATTTTTTTGTTTCTGAGAAAATAATTACTAGACGAATTTTATCCAATCTTAATGGTTACGCTAAGAATCCACCAGTCAACGGTGGTATCTAATTGTTCACTGGAAAGATTACTTTCTGTTGAAACCAAGTTTCGTCGAAAAGATGCGTTTCTGTAATGCTAACTTTCTAGATTAAGGTTTATGTTTATGATTTCGCATTAAAACACATTTACTTCTTTTCTTTCTGTGAATAAAACAAATTGATTTGATTTGTTTAACTGTTTTTGTAAGGCGAAAATGGCATCTGGTTTTCCCCTCTTCCATTCCAAAACGGTTCACCACAAGTTGTTTCTTCTTTCGCTCCTACATTGTTTTCGTTTTCACAGCACAAAGATAACTGCAAGTAGAAAAATAAATTTTGAGTGCGGAGTCTATGATATATTTATTCAACTAATTCCCTGGTTGACTACATTTTTATATACGGAAACAAAATTTTATGGTGAAGCATAAAAATGTGATAACTAAGTCATCGAAAGCCGAAAACTAACGAGAGGTTTAGATCACCGCAATCTGTAAATAATAACCTGTGTGTTCACTAAGTTCCAGTTCCAGTTAAAGTATTGCATCCTGCGCTTCTGAAAACTTCAGGAATTGTTCCGTTCTTCATCACAGAGGACGCTAGCTGGTTCACTACGCAGGCCTGCATTCCACATTATCGACGAGCGTGTTTTTCCGTCTCTACCTAGCCGAACTTCTTCACTAAGTGAAGGCATCAGCTGCCGTCAACATTCAAAAAAACTAAAAGGAAACGAGAAGCGTACAACTCTGATGAGTCATAACGCAGTCTTTCACATGTCAGTAGATTCATTGGAGCGTCAAGATTAACATTATTTCAGAGACGGTAAGAGTTCGTAGCTTATCTTACGACCACTCGGTTCGAGAATTTACTCACATTATTCTTAAATTATC
Organism: Schistocerca serialis cubense; assembly: GCF_023864345.2. Taxonomy (NCBI): domain Eukaryota; kingdom Metazoa; phylum Arthropoda; class Insecta; order Orthoptera; family Acrididae; genus Schistocerca; species Schistocerca serialis. The sequence continues at coordinate 455,533,338 of NC_064641.1, read as the reverse complement.
TCAGAAGGGATAGAACTGGCTTTTGTTTTATGATGTTATTACACTGTGTGAAAAGAGACATAAATATGAGATATCAGTGTACGCTTTAACCGCCGTCAGTAGGTGTAACTAAGGTATCATCCCCTGACGATCAATGTGTCCAAAGCGACCTTGGGCCACCGACTTTACTTCTGGTACTTACAAGGGAAACTCTCCATTGCACTCCCCTCAGATTTAGTGGTAAAATGGGCAAGTGGACAGCCCGTCAAAACTGAACACAGATGAAGCACGAAAGCAAGAAGAAGGTGTACTGAACTGTGGAAAAAATAAGATAGAAACAGTGAACGGTCCAAGCTTTAGGTTTGCAACATTGAGTGAATTGCGAGAATCCCGGCGTCGTTGTTGTGTGGTCACGGTGTTGGACTGCAATGCGAGGGACCCGTGTTCAAATCACCCTCGTGGCACTTTTTTTCACAAAATTATCAACTACCCGTCCGGGCACTGACGTGTCTGTTCACCGTTTCTAGTCTTGGCAGTTGTCGTACTATACGCCGGTTACAGAATATGAGTCACGTGGTAGGAATATATTATGGTCGCAAGTATGAGTAGTGAGACCTGGCGAGATGCATAGATCTATCACAGAAATGAATACAACAAATAAACCGGTGTGATCTATGTCACAACAGCGGAATTTAAGAACCAAAGCTTCCAATACGGAACGCAAGAGAACTGTGGTACTTGTGTGGAACACGTAGGAGGTGCGTACGTCTGGAGGTACCTTCCTTATACCTCTTTTTTGCAAACGGACGTTACACCACGACACAGACACAAATCTGAATAGAGCGAACAGACACGCCAATGATCGGACGGAAAGTTCATAATCTTGTGGAAAAAAAAAAAAATTATGGGGCACAAGGGAGGTTTGAACAGCGGTCTTCACCTTCATAGTCCAACACCGCGACAACATGGCCAGACGCCATTGCTATTTAGTTTCCCTTGATGTTGCACAGCTTGAGCTTGGAGCATTCACTGTTTCTGTTTTACTTCTTTTCTGACAGTTCAGTACACCTTCTGCCCGTTTTCATGCTTGATCTGTGTTCGGTTTTTGACGGGCCATCTTAACACTAAATCTGAGAGTGGTGTGATGGAAAAGGATTCCCTTGTTAGTATCAGCTTTTCGTGTAAATTCTCAGTGCGTCCGAGTACCAAATATTGTCAACGATGCCTGACTACACCAATCTTCGATACAATATGGTCTAATATTACAGCTCTTCCTCTCCCTTCGCAGTCCTACCAGTTGCTCAAGCAACAATTCCCGAAGTAACGAAACCGTTAACCGAAGCAGATTTTCAAATAGAGATAGAGCAGCTCGACGCACCGTCTAGAAAGATACTGGTGCGCAGTAAACCGTAGAATGTGCAAGTACGGGGCAATACACGTAATACCAGCACTTTCCTACACACTGCAAATTCTGTAGATTACAATTGTTGCGACTTGCCAAACACAAGTCGTATGATCTGATTTCACCCATCTTACATAACATGACTGAAAGAGCAAGGAATATATAATAGGCGAATCAAGAGGTGACGATTTATTCGAAAACTCTGTATGTTTATATAACTGTGTAAACGACATGCGAAAATTATAACATCATGATATATAAGAGTAAATCAAAAATACGCAGATACACCTTTCGAGCGTATTGGCATTGCAAAGAAGTCCTTTACGTAAAAACTGAAGCCCTGGTAGAGAAACTGGGACTTCTAAGAGTACATTGACATAATAAAACACTGCAAAAGGAAACGAGAAAGCTTTTTATTAAGGTTCCCATTTATATCACTGCCTCGGTTTTTCCAACGATTGCCGCTATGGTTACAAAAAAACAATTATTATCAGTTAAAATAAAGTAAGATCTAATAAATTCCAAGAGTAGAGTATTTATAAGTCTGCGCCACCTTTCAAGTTCATCAATGACTAAAACTCTACTAGCCAAAGGTTTTGCCCCCCGAGTCACAGCACCGATGTTATTGGCATGCGGTCTCTATTTCGTACGAGATGTGCAACGATTCTTTTGGTAGAAATCGAGTCCCCCCTTGGTTACTGTTTTTTTTTTTTTTAAAGACACGATATGCATATACACTGAAGCGGCAGAGAAACTGATATAGGCATGTGTATTCAAATAAAGATATATATAAACAGGTTGAATACGGCTCTGCGGTCGTCAACGCCTATGTAAGACAACAAGTGTCGGGTGGAGTTGTTAGGTCGGTTACTGCTGCTGCAATGGCAGGTTATCAAGATTTAAGTGAGTTTGGACGCGGTGTTACAGTCTGCGTACGAGCGATGTTACACAGCATCTCTGAGGTAGAGATGAAGTGGGTACTTTCCCGTACGACCATTTCACGAATATAACGTGAATATCAGGAACCAGGTAAAACGTCAAATCTCCTACATCACTGCGGCCGGAAAACGGTCCCGTAAGAACAGGAACAACGACGACTTAAGAGATTCGTTCAACAAGGCAGAAATACAACACTTCCGTAAATTGCAGCGGATTTTAATGCTGGGCCATCAACAAGTGAAAGCGTGCGAACCATTCAACGAAAAATCATCGATATGGGCTTTCGAAGCCGAAGGCCCACTCGTGTACCCTTGATGACTCACGTCACAAAGTTTTTACTCCTCGCCTGGGTCCATCAAAACCAACATCGGACTGTTGATGACTGCAAAAATTTTGCCTGGTTGGATGAGTCTCGTTTCAAATTGTATCGAACGGATGGAAGTGTACTAGTAAGGCGACAATCTCATGAATGCATGGACCCTGCATGTCAGTAGGGACTGTTCAAGTTGGTGGAAACTCTATAATGGTGTGGGTCGTGTGCAGTTGGAGTGATATGGGACGCCTGATACATCCAGATACGACTCACCTGGATTTATTCATCTCCATTGTTGGGCAATTCCAGCAGGATAATAAAACACTCCACACGTCCAGAATTGCTACAGAGCGGGTCCAGGAACACTTTTCTGAGTTTAAACACTTCCGCTGGCCTTCAAACTCCCCCGACATGAACATAAATGAGCATATGTGGGATGCCTTGCAGCGTGCTGTTCAGAAGAGATCTCCACCACCACGTACTCTTACGGATTTACGGACAGCCCGGCAGGGTTCATGGTGTCAGTTCCCTCCAGCACTATATCAGACGTTAGTCGAGTCCATGCCACATCGTGTTGCGGCATTTCAGCATACTGACGGGGGCCCTACACGATATTAGGCAGGTGTATCAGTTTCTTTGGCTCTTGAGCGTATATGAACATTAGATAGGCCCCATTCCCTGGGATGCCTGAAACTAGCTCTGTCTTCTACTGCAGCCAACAACATTGAATACAGAAGCCTCCAGGAAATTGTATAAAGTACATCCCAGGTCGAAATCAGCTAGATATAAGGTGAAAATGAAGAACCAACCTCCCCATAAGGTTTCACCAACATTCAGTGAATCAACAGTAAACAGCTTATCGACTCCAGTTACACAAAAAAGAAAATACTAAGGATAAAAAGGAATATAGGGAAAAACTGTCAGACATATTAGGCAACATTAATTGTATTAAATGTGAGAAAATGAATGTGTGTTGACCTGAGGAATGGCTATTGCTTCAGCTCTTTCTGTTCCTCTGCGCGCTGTATCTTAGCGTTTTCTTGTGGAATATTTGCTTGCCATGTTGCTTATAGTTGCCCAGTAGCTGTGGTAGCTTAACGCATGTGGAAGGTTCACGTGTTGAGTGTTTTCGGCCCTTATATCACAGTGTAGGAACTCAAGACGATCTGGTGTACTGACCTCTTCACAGTCCCGTCTGTCTGTCTACCGTCAATTTCATACAAATAAACACGGTAAGGCGCAAGCCCCGATGCGAAATGAAGCGTGCCACTACTTGGGTATATATTTCTTTCGAGAATGTCTAGAAACAGTTCAGTTTCCTTATTATCACAACGGCATGTGGAATTGCGTCTGTTAGGAAGTTCTGGATCTAGAAACAAATGTTCCCATATTCGGTAAGCCCATATTTTGTTCACTCAATGACGGTACCAAATACATTCTAGAAATCGAGGGGCGTGTCGTTGCTCAGTTGTTGTTGACAATGTATACTGCCTTCTACAGAAATGAATGACTTGTGTTTTTCTCATCAAGTCTTGTGACTATTCCATTTACCAAAACTTGCTGGCATATCAGAATTGCGTAACGGCGTGTGACAAAAGTGGCCCCAGTGTTGAACCGTATGGAGCGTTAGTACTAACTTGTCTCCACATAGAACATTCATCATCAGTATTGCGAGTACATGTATTTTAATGTTGCGGTTTGATGGCTACACTGGCTAGCATCATTTTATTGATTTCTGTTACGATTTTTCATAGCGCTCATGATGTAGTTTTACACGGTGGTTATAGTGAAACTTTCAGTACTTGAGCCAGTGTAGAAGGGAAAATAATCATCGCATGGATATCCAGTTTTGTAGGAAGTCCACCGTTCTAAAAGGCTGCGAACAGTTTTGAAATGGTATCCGTACAAACGTACAGGCTGTCGTGGGTGCAGATGGTCGTCATATTGATCAACATTTGTAACCTGTAACGCAACCACGGTATCCAGTTAACAAACAAGTAATCCCCATCACGTGGAAATTAAAATGTGTTTCTTTGAACGGTTTATTCATTTTTTTTCCCTCCAGCATGCCCTTACTAATGTTTCCACTAAGTTTCGTCGTCCTGACATAACTCGTTTTTCGTGGAGGGCCTCTCAAGAATCGATAGCTTAATTATAAACACTTTATTTTAATCACTTACGCGATTGCAATCTCTGTTTGTACTAACATATTAAACTATGTTAGGTCCTCCTATCTGAGTCGTTTATCAGATCAGAGGGAGCCAAAACGTAACCGTTCAAATAGGACAATGTCCGGCGGCATTCACCACACGCTTCTGGTTGATGACTGCTGTGTTTATGTTGGCGAATTCAGGAATGCAGTTAGCAGAATCGATAACAAGGAAATGATCAGACCCAGACGCTGTTCTGCTTTGTGCTAAACGTGACAGCCCGACCGACATCCAGTGTTTGGTGTTGGCTGCTGAACTACGCGTCACTCGTGACGTGGCGAGCGGAGACGGCGGGCAGCTGCGCCCTACACTGCAGGGCCACCATACCGGAAGCGACCGCCCTCTCCGTCCGTGTCCGCGCTGGTGACCGCAGCAGAGCGTACCCTCCACAGTGTTCACTTGTCTTGCATCACGGAAACACCGACAAGTGAGCTTCCGACTGCGTGTGGCTGTAATTGCTCCCTCGAAACCACAGGCTGTAACAGTCAGACGTAACATGAATCACGTGCAGACGCTGAATACGACCATTGTGATATTAACAAAGACGCTTGAGGTGAAGTTGATTCACGAAGGAGAACATGCAAGGCACCTGAAGAAGGAGGCGAACACTCACTTGCCACTAGCTGCTGCTTAAAAGGTTGGCGTTCAAGAACTGAAATGACACGAGCATATGACGTTGATGGCCGCGTGACACCATCTGGGTACTTCGGCAGCCGAGCTGCAAGTCTTTTCAGGTGACGCCACAATGAATTGCCTGTCGATGACGACAAGAACAACACAAAATCCGGTCCACGAGGGGAAAAAAACTCAAACCCACCCAGGAATCGAACCCGGGACAGCTGCATGGCACTCAGACGCGCAGTCACTCAGCTAAGGAGGCGGACGTTCAAGAGCTTTTTACTAAGAACGTGTGTAAGAGGTAGTATAAACATTTAATTACAGAACCATTGAGGAGACTAAACAAAATCGCATAGTTTATTGATAAAGTATCTAACGTTCAGTGTATCTGAAGTAGAACAACGATGGATCAAAGCATGCCAAGTTGGTGGAAGTTGCAAGATCCCCTCGCTTCTAAACCGATACTGTTATTACTCAGCTTAGCCGCGAGTCCGTAGAGGGTGGTATATGTGACGTACAGTATAACTGTTCAGCATTTCCACCCGGAATTTGCGAGTGTAATTCGGACCTTCTTTGATCCGCCTTGATGGGTCGTGTCGGCGGATTTCCTCCTACCTGTGCGCGGTGCAGCTCTCGTAAATGTCGTCCCGTGCAGCTTCTTCATTGCCGCATTGGATGTCTCTGTCGGTGGAAGCTAATTATCTGAAATTGCTGTCGAGCCTTTGGGGTATCTATTTACTCGAAATTAATATTCAGAATGCCGTAATATCACTTTTATTCCTATTAGATCAATAATGAAACACTCATGTCACAAAGTACTCGTAACCGAGAGCATAACTACCATCGAACAAGGCAGGAAGAGCTCTTAACGCCGACTGCCGACTTTGGCGCGCAGTCCGTATCTCTTACTAGTTTCGTCACAGTTCGTGGATTTCCGATCAAGTTCGTACTCACTAAGATATGCATTTGTTAATGAACGGGTGTGAATTTTAACGAGGCAAAATTATGATAAATAGTTTTAAACAGCCAGAGGCTCCTCCTAGTATTGATGTTGTCATAAATGACTTTAATTATTAAATATAAATAAACAAAATTGGTGACTTTGGCGCCAAGATGGCGGTACTTCCCGTCATGTATATTTTCCAGGCTGACGCTTGTTGCTACGGTCCAGCGCCGAGCCCCACCCCACTACGCGCGACGTATGGTCGCTTCGTCACCTAGCCAACCAGCGCGGGAAATGCTCTCCAACTCATGGCTGGCTACGGACTCAGCACTTCCTAACTATCGTGAATACACCAATAAGAGACAATAATTTATTAAAACTGGTAAAAATGTCTTCCTCACGTAACAGGCACCTTTCAAAGTGTACGGAAATAATCCGCGGACTGACGAGCAAAGTGGCGGGTCACCTCTGTGAAGATCCAGAAATCGCAAGAGAAATTGGGGGGGGGGAGGGGGGAGGAGGCTGCTGCTGGAAGACCGCTCGCAAAATTAGTCGTGGATCACTTTAAAGCAACGAGAAATTTAGAATCTAACACAGGTCACTATCCGCTGGGTTGCAAGATTGCTAACGCACATTAGAAAGAAAAATAATGGATTGGCTGGCCTGCTAGGCTTTGATGCCTTCGAATAATAACAAAGAATCGCCGATCCCGTCACGCCGACGAGACGATGATTAAGACACATGGCATTCACATTTGTATTGGATATGGGTGAAGGAACGTTGCTGTAAACCTGTTTGAAGATTTTTCTTCTACAGGCTACATTTCTCTTCCAGAATTGCCTCACAAACGTCTTACGGGCGTGTATGAGGCAAATACACGGACGGAAAAGAGAACTGCAGCACCAAGAACGAGTTGCGCAACATAAAAGAAAGTTGCTAGGCGTGTTTCTACAACTGAAAGATGATGAGTGTTCAGATTTCGTGTCAGTCGCATAAGAATGGTGCTACTAGGGCCATTATGAAGATGAAAATTTGCTTTACCGGTCGTTTGAGATTGGACGTGGTGAGCTGATGTTAGTTCAGAGTACCTTTAAGGCGATGAAGATCGCATTATCAACACCTCACCGAGTCTGAATGGAGTCGTGTAATAGGGTTACGAAAAACTGAATATTCCTTCTGCAATACTGCAATACTGACAGGAATGTAACAACTGTACACGGTTTATAGCGGCGGTGTTCACGAGAATGTACGGTTGCAAGAAGACTACTGCGTTCGGCATATGGCTCTGGTACACCGTGCTGCATCTGCAGCAGCAATTTGAGCAGCATTTGGCACCACACTGACACAGCTAACTGTTACAAATCGGTTACTTCAAGGACAAGTCCGAGCCAGACCCCTCGTACCGTACATTGCACTGACCCCAAACCACTGCTATTTGCTGCTTTTGTTGTGCCAAGTGGGAGTTGATTGGATGGCAGAGTGAGGATCTCTTGTGTTTTCTGGTGAAAGTTCGTCTTGCCTGAGTGCCAGTGATGGTCGCGCGTTGGTTATACGGAGGAAAGTTGGCGGCCTGTAACCAACCTGCTGCATACTACACATATTGGACATACACCTGGAGTTGTGGCCTGGGATGTGATTTCGTACGACAGCAGGAGCACTCTCGTGGATCTCCCACGCGCACTGACTGCAAAAGTGTACGTCAGTCTAGTGATTCCAACTGTTGTGCTGCCATTCATGAAGAACATTCCAGGAGGTGTTTTTCAACAGGATAACTCTCGTTCACGTGCCACTGTTGTCTGTCTACAGTCGAGCACATGTGGAACATCATCGGACGATAACTCCAGCGTCATCGACAAACGGCATTAATCACCCCTGTATTGACCGACCAAGTGCAATAGACATGGAACTCCATCCCACAAACTGACATTCGGCACCTGTATAGCACAATGCAAGCACGTTTGCAAATTTGCATTCAACATTTTGGCGGTTACACCAGTTATTAAAGTACCAGCATTTCACATTTGCAATGGCGTATCTCGCTCTTACATTAACTTGTAATCTTGCACTGTCCGCCACTTAAATATGTTACCTAGACAAATGTATTCCCGAAGATTCATTAATCTACATTAATTACCTTTTGGTGTCGTCATTTTTTTACGTATGTGTATTTTGAGATCTACCTGTTTTCAGTCGAGTGTTCATGCAGGAATCTCTCCGACCTGCCACTTCCGTGGATATACTTGTAACTTTTATCGTTCATTTGCTTACAGTTTCAGGTGCATGGTTTTATTGAGGCGATTAGAAGAGTTCCAATGCCAAATAGAAGCTCTGCGCTATTCTACACAGAATAAAAAGCATATCTCTCCATTCCAACATGGTGTCCGTTACAATCGTTAGCCTACTACTAACCAGAATCGAAAATAAACAATGTATCTGAAGCTGTCAAACCGAACCGGGCCTATTGCGTACGCCGCTATACTGATAACTGAAAATCTCTGCCTAACTGGTCATCTTCATCTGAGGCAGCTTCTTGAAATATCTTGGCTTGTTATTCTTATGGTACCAAGCAAGACTTAAAGGGCCTTATGACTCAAATTACCATTTTGTACAATTTAAAATGTCACTGAAGGCCAATTTTCAGTTTGCTTCTACGGATCATAATACACTCTAAGACGAAAACAGGAAGCACCTCGAGGGAATTGTAATTTATATGTACAGACAAATAAATGGATAAAATTTCAGAAAAACTGGACTCCCAGTTAACCGTCGAGATATAATGTGATGCATTGGAATAAACGAAAGAAGTCCTGACAGTCGTTAATGTTGCCCTACAGCCTGGTGCCACATGACGAGCGCCGGGCGCATCCGCAACCGCCGCAGCATTTCTGCGCGGCGGGTTGCCTTATGACTGTTCGTCAGGCGCGACACCGTCGGCAGCTCGCAGGCAGCAGCGGGCCACACACGGGGGCTCGTCTCACGGGTGGCCCAGACCCGACCAGCCCGGGACCCACCCGTAGCGCGCCGCTGCTATACGAGTATAGGCTCGGCCCGCTCCGCCCGGCTAGTCCGACCCACAAGCCGCTCGGCGCTGCTGGCTACCGCCTTTATTTACATACAAGTCGCGCGATCTACTTTCCCACAGTCGGCTCCCCCTTCGACCTATTTATTTTATCCGGAAATAAACATCGGGGGTGCTTACGTATGCTGGAGCCGAGGAATGTGTGGTTCTTCCTTTGTCTTCACGAGGATAAGGCTTCAGACCGATTCTCATTAGGCGTCAACGGAACATTACCTTCATATGGCCGTGTGTTCACGTAAGCGGAGTTCAGCAGTAGGAAATGCAATTTTTTGTCCGCAAGCAGAACTTTTTCCAAGAAATATCATCTACCCGCGCTATTGTTTAGTTTTTGTCGTGGAAGCGTTAGTTATTGGAGAGGCTCTCTGATTTGGTCGTCATAAAGTGTGATACTATGTATGCAAAATGAATATTCAAATAGTGCAAATTGTACAAAAACCGTTGCGAAATTAAGGAAGAGGTGTGAGAGGTTCCTCTCTATGAGCCCCATATCATGTAGGGTTGGTTTACAACGACAAGATCGACGAGTTGGTGAAAGAGTAATGTCTACCATCCTCGGATTTCAAGTTATGGCTACGAAAAAACGCCGAGGAAGAATGGGCAAAGGATTAGCGTCTTTCAATCTACGATAAAGGTCAATTCCACGCTGCTATCCTATCAATAATTAGAAGCTTCTCCAGGTTTCAACAATTTCAGGCGAACAGGAAGCTGATAACTACCTTGGTACGAATGCGTAACACCAGTGGTTCAACTCCTTTCCACTTACATCGGACAGGCGTCAAGAATAACCCTTTCTCTGGCCGTCAGAAAAAAGAAGAAGGACATGCAAACCTGTTCCTGTTTTCTTGCAGTTTCTTTGAAGCACAGCAAAACCGTTTGCTATAAAACATTGTGAAACTGAAGCTGCCCCTTCGAAAAAGTGTTCGGGTTTTATTGTATATCGGGCGAAAAAAAAATTTCTGTTAGAAGGCTTTACAGTGCAGAATCGGTACGCCAATAAGGCGAAATCACCGAGAGCATTGAGGCAACCAGACCGCTGGCGCACCAGGTTGAAGATATCGGTTTCGTGTGCTGCTGTGAGAACAAGTTCGTAACTGCCTGCTGCCTATCTTCACTCCTAGGAACAGTCAACGCTTCAGGGCCTCTTTTTAAGGGGCCGAAGGCGTGATAAACGCATGGGAAGAGATCAGGAGAATATGGCGGGTGCTGGAGTGTCTCCCACTTCAGTTGTCTGCGGTGGATGAGGCTGACCTGCCAGATCGACTGGTGTCTTCTATCGAATCACGACCAGCATGGAAATTGGTGCACAACGGTGGTTTCCGACAGGCGTGCTGCCCCATAAAGTCTAGTGAGCCACTTCTTTCACGCATGAAGTACATTTCCATTGAACCTCCGTCTGGAATATGGTTTCCCTATTATTTGTTTCGTGTGTGCATTCCTTTTAGGTCGCTCCGGATGGTTACTCCTATCTGTTTTCGCGTTCTTGCTGTATCTATTCATTTTCAGCCAACAGTTTAATCAAGCAGTAGTGGAATTTCTCGCCTATTTATACCCATTGCGTTCTGGACGAGACCGATGAAGAAACTGATATTTCTTTGCATAATTTGCATCCCTGGCATAAATAGATTATGCCTGGAAAAACGATTTTTGACTGTGAAAATTGAATGGGATCGTGCGCCGAGCGAAATATAGGCAGTTGTAGGTACTCGATGAAAAAAAAAAAATATTCTACCAGCAGACGAAATCCTGCCCAATGATGAATTGGTTAAAAGATGCACCGGCGCCAATACGCAAAATGACAACGAAAACTTCAGCGTGTGTATTTGGAAACTGGTACCAAACATCTTCATTGTCGGACAAAAACTGTTGAAATAGCAGTCTGTATAGCTGCAGGTATGTTCAACGAAGATTATTCAATTATTCATCTATTCTGAAGACGTCAGACGGACGAACACCAAAAACTTCGAGGATTTATCTGACAGTAACGGCACGGTCGGCGTGCAATTACCAATGTCTCAGTTTGTTAAAAGAGTGCGGACTGAAAAAATACAGCGCCCGATTCAGAATCAGACTATGTTTGAGGAAGAGAAATAATGTTTCTGTGGTCCTAGGATCGCGGATCACGTTTTGAAACAACGCCTTTTTGTTACTCCAAACTGTAAACGCTTTTCTCAAAACAATATTAGGCACGAGTCTGTAACGCTTCGCGCAAACCAGGACGCGCTGCGAGGTGTATACTTTGATGATGACTGCACCCTCCATTGTTAATTCGTTATGAAAAACATAGCTCTAAGCACTATGGGACTTAACATCTGAAGTCATCAGTCCCCTAGACTTAGAGCTACTTAAACCTGACTAACCTAAGGACATCACACACATCCATGAGCGAGGCAGGATTCGAACCTGCGACCGTAACAGCAGCGCGGTTCCGGACTGAAGCGCCTAGAACCGCTCGGCCACTGCGGCCGTCAATTCGTTATGAAATACATATATATATATATATATATATATATATATATATATATATATATATATATATATATATATTTGACACATGAGTGTATGTATGATAAAGCAGTAAAACCCCATTTTGATAAAAAACAATCCTTGTATTTAAAAAATTCTAAACTTTACCCATTTTTCATGCCTTTCAATCAGAACCTCCCCTTAATTAGATTGAGGACCAACTGCCAGCAATCGTCGATTCTCTGTAGATATTCCTGCAACTCACTGCAGTCTTATGGCGTTAAAATCGTCCTATAGGCATCATCATGATATGTGAACAACCTCACGGAGCATCCGTCGTTGTTCAGTAGATAATTTATTGTAAACAGTAAGAGCCCTGCCACACTTTATTAGGTTATTCCTGAAATTACTTTTACGTCTCTCAATTTTGTTTCGTTAAAATCGACGTGTTTTGTTCTGTCTGCAAGGAAACAAATCATAAATCTGGTTCGGTATCTTGTTCTCTAAAAGAACACGCAGAGATCTACCCTGCACAGGTCAAGGTACAAGACATAAACGCGAGTGTTGATGTCCTAGCACTCTGGATATCATGGAAGAACAGAGCGAGCTGGGTTTCGCATGATCTCTGTTTGCCGAATCCAAGTGTATTTTATAGTGGAAATTTTCATTCTCGAACAAACGTCTTCGTACATGAGCCATAAACATGTTCCATAATTCTAAAACAGACTGACAACAATACAAACCACGACTACCTGCGTCTGTTCGAAAAGTGTTTTTTCACTCACTAGGTATCGTTCGTGGCTCTACACTGTTCGGAGATTTTAGTTGATTTTCTATTTCACATCACTTTCTCAGTATCAGCCGTTTCGGTGTTCGTGTGAGGATGGAAAGAAGAGAACCGTTTTAGGATTTGGCATTATTTCTGTCGCCTTCCGTTTCAGTGCCAATAAATTCACTGAGTGGTTGAACAGATAATTTCGGTCCACTCACTGATTTTACGTAAGACTACAGTATAACTTCTTAGGACTTTCAGTCTGATTGTTTGGCAAAATTTTGTTTGTGAACTCACAAAAAGCTTGACGCATTGTTCTCCTTACAGCGATTTGACTATGTTGAGTTTCTGTTCATCGATTAGAATTTGCTTAGATCTGTGGTGTTCTCTTTCCTTTCGTGAAAAGTTTAAAATACGGCTGCTCAACCACTGTTTTTACAACCTTGCTCGGAGTTTATTGGGTTCATGGGTGCTGTAGAATGGTTCTGAGTTTTGTACATTTGAGCTCCTCGGTTTGGTGCTGACAGCTGAATATTTGATGTCGATGTCGGATAGTCTGTAATTTGTGCCCTGCGACTGTTGTTCAGCAAAACTACATTAATACATTTCTTAAGATTCCTTGTAACAGAGGTAGCCACTGACGCTATCACACCCTCATGGTCAATGGTGCCGTTGTCTGTGTTACTGAAATGAGAAGTTCTGGTCTTTTTGTTGCTAGGAGGTAGAAGACGTTGCCTTGACGAGCCGGTTGTCCATCTCTTCGAAATAGTTTTCAGAGAAGTTACTCAGATCGATCTCGCTCGGATTCCAGACCCTTGCCCCAGATAACTCGTTAAAAATGCATCGAGCTGGATGATCTGGCGTCTGTACTAGTTTATAGTTCTCATGCGAAATACATTACGCCTGTTCGTCAACGCGCTCTTCAGCTAGAGCTTGCTGCGAGCCGGTGAGCCGAAACGGCCTTTCCTTGAGCGGTGACCGCGCGCGGCACAAAGGCTGCTGCGAGGCCAGAAGCGGCCCGGCTTTCCTCTCCTCTGCTCTCGGCGGGCCGTTGTTTAAATTACCGACAGCGGCGGAGTGTTGCCGAAACAGCCCGGCCGAGGCGCCTGCCCCGCGAGGGCCACGCATAAAACAAAAGCGGGCGAGCGGCTGCCGCCCGGCCGTGGCAGCGCGGCGGTTGGCTGCGCGCTCAGCCTTGACAGTGCGTGACGTCATATCCGCTGTCTGGGAGTCGGATTCCACTTGGCAAGGAGCTGACGGGCGCACGCGCGTGCCCGACAGTCAGCTGTTCCCTCCGCTCGAGTCGGACAGCAGCGCCTCATCCGGCCACTCGGCGCACTACCGGCAGCAAGAGCTGACGCGGCGGCGGCTGGCGTTGTCTCGCCTTTACGTAAGGTCCTATGACAGCAGATTCCCAATAGTTATGCTCTCAAAGCGTTTAAGCTATCATTGACTCTTGCCCTTTTATGGAAACTGACGAACTGGCGTACTGTTTATCTTCATCATTGTTACTAGAGCAGTGGTTTGCAACCCTTCGCAGGCTCTCCTCTGAAAGAGATCCGATATGTTCATTTACTCACATTCTTAAAAGAGCACGCTGGTTGCTTTGGAGTGTTGCAGATAGTGCGGAGCTCGTATCAAGCTATCGTCTAACGTTACCTAAGTTATGGCAATGAAGTGTTGTGTGTGTGTGTGTGTGTGCAAGTCGATAGTATAGAACGAGAGAATAACATTCTTGGATGTGGGACGTGGCAGGATGGTAGAAACAAGGTATATTGTCTGAACTTGCCCTGTCTACGCCGTAAAAGGAAAAGAAGTTGCTCGATTTGTTAGTGTATCAATACAGACGATATAACATGTCTACAGCGAACGATGTACCACCGGCGGGCATGTAAGTCGGCTAACAACAGTTGTCATAAAGAGTTCATAACCGGCAGGGAGCGAAGACGAGTCATACCTTGTCAATGACAGTGCCATTGCCCACAGTGGCAAATAAAGCTGCACGTCTTCATTGGGCCAAACAAGTCAGAAATTCTACAGTAGGTGAGCGGACGAGTGTAGCGTGGTCCAATGATTCGCCATTTTGCCACATTCAAACTATACAACCTATTAATTGCCCATTTGAAGAGCAATGTATGAAGACTGCAGTCGAGGCCAGAAGTGGTTCTACGACATTTAAGGGCAGTTCTTTGCCATTTTTCAAATTATGCAGCCTATCAATAGCCCGTTCAATGGACGGTTGTATGGAGATGGCAGTTCGGACCAGAAGTGGTTCTATGATGTTTTGGGTGTATACACTAGGGCTATTTATTTATTTATTTTTTCATTCCTGAATGGTGGCGAAATGGGAACCACAGCAAAAATCGTAAACGTTTTATGTGCAACATTCGTCTACACCTTCCAGCTACTTCTCCACAAAGTCACCGGTCTCACTCAGACGCCTGTCGTTGCGCTGTACCAACTTTTCAATTCCCTCGTCATAGAAGGCAGCCGTCCGACAGTTCTCTTCGCTGGTCTGCCGCTCGTTGTCTGCGCCAGAATGCTTTCCTCCCAACCAGCGGTTCATGTGAACAAAGAGATGAAAATCAGAGGGAGCCAAGTCCGGGCTCTGTGGTGTGATTACACATTTGCCATCGAAAATGCTGCAGGAGCATCTTTATTGCAGTTTTTTGGGTGACCGAGCATGTCACGAAGAGCGACAATGCCTGAGAGAACATTCCCCTTCGCTTGTTCTGAACTGACATTCGTAGACGATTTTCTCGAACGCACTCGCTGAACGGGACAATCGGTTCACACTCTCTTCTTTCCGTGATCGCTTGCGTTACGAACGTCTGTGCGTCCGACTTCAGAGTTCCTGCGCCATTGCCGCACTTTGCCGTAACGCATGACAATTACGCTGTGTGGGCTCTTTAAAATCAGGTGGGACACCTCATCGTGAAGAAACCCAATGACAGCACATGTTTCACAATAGGCTAAACGCCTATTCTTCTAGGCATTTTTGTGTGTCCACTGTGCGCTCAGTACTGAAAAGTGCGACATGGCCGACGGGCATACTAGAGGAGGCACTGTGCAACGTACCTGCGCAGATCTTTGTCGGATAGTCCCTGTATTTTTAATTTCGCGACCGATCGGGAATTGAAAAAAAAAAAAAAAGAAGCCATCGTATACGAAGGTGAGGTTCTGGTCGGGACCGATGAAAAAAATGGATATTTTTTACATAAATTACATCCATAAAGTGTATAGATTATGTTTAAAAAAAGGATTTTTTTATTGTGAAAGCACTTCAAACGTTACGGCGTGCAGAATGGAGCCGTGAGCAGACGGAATATAGGCAGCTGTAGGCCCTCGATGAATTAGTTCAAGAAGAGATTCGACCAGTATACGAACTTCTGTCAAATTATGATTTGCTTTAAGGATACCTCACTGATGACACGGAAAATAACGATGAGAGTTTGAACGTATGCGTCTGGAAATGTATACCGAAACATCTTCATTATGGGGCAAAAATTGTTGAAATTGTAGCGTATACAGCTGTAAGTATATTCAGCGAAGGTTATTCATCCGTTCTAAAGACGACGAACGTGTTAGGTGTGTTAGATATCGTCAAAGAAACGAAAAGCAAGAACTTCGCTGAGTTACCTTGTAATGTTGTTGCATTAATTTGTTCTGAAAGCGGTGCTGATATTCAAGACCATAAAAGTGGGTTAAGAGCTGTGAGCTATCTGAGGAAGCTAACCTTGCATTACTGCGCAACTGTTTCACCAGGTATCCAGTCTAGCTTACCAAATTCCCAACCAGACTAACATTAATTATAGTCTTTTAGTACTCATCTTACGATAACCGGTGATTATATATATATATATATATATATATATATATATATATATATATATATATATATATATATATATATAAAGACAATTTAAATAAAAAGAAATAAATCAGTTTATATTTGGACATTTATTTTAACATTGATCATTGTTCCGTTAAAATTTCAGCATATCAAACTTGATTCATAACTAAACTGGTGCCTTATTTAGGATTGTGAAAATGGGAGTTTGTAATCTTACGGAACACATCAAATGGGGAGCCAAGATTGGGAGACTACATACAACATTGCATTCATAAAATAACACACGAAGAACGTTGAAACATATCCAAGAGGAAATTAACCACAACCAACCGATTCAATTTTCACCCAAAGAAGTTACGTTCGTAGCGGAATCCTGTCCGTCATGAAATTACCACACACAGGTATTCTAAATTCATACTAACTCTCTGTGAAATCTTCCCGAAAAGAATAGCTGAGGGCTACTTTGATGATTACATTACATGCTTCACGTGCTCAACTTGGTTTGCACAAAGAGTGTAACTCCACAATAATTTTGATAATTAAAATAAATTACATCGAAAGACAAATTACAAAAGAAACACCTCGAACTGGTTACTATGATCTTACTATTAACCTGATGGGTCAAACAATTATATAAGCACGTGATACTGATCTCACAAAGTACACCCCACGTGGGTTGAACATAAAGAAAAGTTGCTATATTGAAAAATATTGTCAAGACGAGACGTTATAATCTCACGCACATTCGCATTTAAGATTGATGATCTTAGTTAGAGTTACTGATCAACACGTGGTTCCACTTTACTCACTAAGTAGTGACAAAGCAACTACCGGAAGATATTCTGAACTTCACACTGAATTACACTGTGTTGCAATTTAAGATAACATTAGATATTTTAGAGCTAAACCTGAAATAAAGGTGATTAGATTTTCAGTTAGGCTGAACTTAAGAAATCCATTGTCCTACGGACTTAGCAGAGACGTGCTTAGCCGGAGATCTTACCACTTCAGACGCTCGCCGCGGACAGACTACCGTGGGTCCCTCCTGCTGGGTGCCTCACAGATACAGCCGGAAGTGACCAGAGAGGCAGCTTGCTATACCAACATGACAAGGGATGGACAGGACCATACTAAAATTGAAACCTCTTTGCTTTTAGAAAGCGTAGCTACCTCTTCTGGCGTTGGTCCTACTGTTGTCTAGCAGACAGGCTTGTCTGCTGCTACCATCAGGCATGCAACTAGAAATACATTTGCTCATTCATTCTTTCACACAGAAGCGAAGGGGGATGACAGTATCTTATCATATACAGTAAATAAAAGAAAGCGGATGTAGGTTCAGTATGAGACTGTGTGACATGAATTACATATAAACTGTGTTTTAAAGTGTAGTAGTGTGTCAGATCGTTCTTGTTTATGTGTAAAAGTAACACGTTCCACTACTCAGTCTC
Source organism: Schistocerca serialis cubense (assembly GCF_023864345.2). Taxonomy (NCBI): domain Eukaryota; kingdom Metazoa; phylum Arthropoda; class Insecta; order Orthoptera; family Acrididae; genus Schistocerca; species Schistocerca serialis. The sequence goes on along the minus strand of NC_064641.1, from coordinate 455,515,319 downwards.
CTCCCAGACAGTCAGAAACACCGCAGTAAATTTAGAAGAGGAATTTATGCCGTAAATGACAACATATTTAAGAAATTAACATGAAAGGAATCCAACAGAGACCTTTCGACCTGACAGGAAACGCGTAGACACCATAGAGCAAGGAATGTCTCAGCTTGTTAAAAGAGCCGAGACTGTAGAAACACATCATCAAATGCAGAGCATATTTAGGGAAGAGGAAGGATGCCTCTATGGCCTTGGGATCGCAACTTTATCGTAGGTTCTGAATCAATGCTGTTTTTGTTACTCCAAACGTTAAACGCGATTTTCTCGAAACAATATTTTTCAATGCGCGAAGTGCTCTAGAGCCCCGACAGATTACCCCATTCATTTTTTGAGTTTATTTGTTTTTTCTTTTCTTTGGAAATGAAAGATAATTAAATTCAGAGAGCTTTAGGGGCAGCTTTCCTTTTGTCTGAATTTTAAACACTTTTTAAACATTTGAACTTTGGAAAACATGCCAAAAAGCTGAATGTTCTTCAAATAGCTGCCATTTTTTGAGATATTTTTCTAAGCCCCATTGTAATGGCTTCCCGATTAATTCTAAATTTTCTGTTTTTCTTGGCATCAGAAATAGCAACGATTTCTACCAACACTTCGCGCAAACCAGTTATAATTTTTTTTGAGATAAAATAATGTTTTTCATTCATAAAGCGGTAAAATACCATTTCAATAAAAGCAATAGTTGTTTGAAAAACATGTAAACTTCGCCCGTTTTTCGTGCCTCTCGACCAGAAGCTCCCCTTGATAGTCGTACGGCATTGTTGACTGGGAGTCCCACAAAAGGTGCCTGGTGCAAAACGTTTAGTTCGACACCACCCATTTCAGTTTACAAAACCCTCATTTTCAGAAATATCTGGCATTTCGATTGTGTATCAGACTCAGTGGACGTGACACCTACAAATAAAATCTTTCCTTTAAACAATAAAACCTGTTTAATACTACATTGTATGTGAAAAATTAATTTATTGACGTACACGTTAGTACGATAAGCAGTCACCGGGGACTTATGTTTTCCACCGTTTGTTAGCTGGTACCTTGTTCGCTGGTTTTAACGTATTACATCGTATCAAATTAAATCGTCTACTTTAAATTGTAGAACAGTACACAGCTTGCTAATATTCTTTATTTACACGAGTGTTCACCACGTGCACAAAGCGAGTGCCTCTGTAATTGCGACCAGTGTGTGCTTTGCGCACTTTGGAGTGTTTACACAGTATGGACGTAGACTGACAAGCGATGACAGCTATATCTGCAGCAATCATTATTGCTGGCCACTAGCATTCTAGTCGTTCAGTTCGTTGCTGCAATCATACTGTTCTTGTGTGTGCTCGGAAGCGTTTGCAATTAATACCAACTACAGTGTTCTCATAATACAGAAGGTGTTCATGGATTAACGATACGATTACACCCTACTTCCAATTCGGTAGAAGTGAGCATACATTCACCTCGTTTCTTCAGTTGTTTGCCCGTTGGCTTCGGCTCATAGTATCACTCATGTTGATATCCTATGTTCTCCACTTTAATAAAGATGGGCACTATTCGGAAACATCAAGTACACACACGTGCCCATTCCCATTTACTTTAAAGTCGGAGTGTGCGTAGTTCTTCAGATCGCAGCTTATGCAGTTTTGTGTACCATGAAAGTTTGTGTAATGCCTCAGAAGCGTGATACTGGACCCGAAATGTCGATCGCTCATGAGTTCGCATTCGACAGATATGCGCACACTTTTGATGCAAACCTGATACTTTCGTTTTTCTTTGAACCGTGCATATGGCAAAAATATTCATAAGAAGTATATTGTAACAAATAAGCCCTCGGTCACAAATATTAAGTCAAAATTGACCTGGTTTCGACGCTACTATGGGCGTCGTCTTCAGAATTAGACTAACTGTACTAAAACATTAGGTATATAGTACATTAATAAAATTAAAGTTTGTACTGACACGAAAAGATGCAGTACTTACAAGTCACATATTAAAAAAGATCTCAGCCGGAAAGGCGACGTCATGAACCCTTGTGAGATGGCGAGCCGCTAAGGGCTGCTCGTACTGTGAACAAGGGTTGCAGCATCAAAATAATGCTGACAACGGTAGTAGATCAGTGTCAAGTTCGGGATCACCTTCGAACTGGTCCCATCACAAAACCATGCAGTACACATACTTAAGGTGGCGGTGGGAATTTTCCCCAACTACAAGTAACATGTCAAACTAGATGTGATCACATCGCGCTCACTGATAGTGGTCGCGGGATGGGACGGGGGCACCGGGTCTAACGAACATCTTTGCATGCTACGATTTTACGATGACATTGACATCCGACATGAATTCCGTGATGACTTTGAGTCATCCGGAGAACGCACAGGTAACTGTTAATGCTCTTGTGGACGGAATCCCCATTACAGCGATACTTTACACAGGTTCGCGTGTTAACTTGATGGTGTGCAAGTTTTTCGAAAGAATAAAGGACACGAGAAAGGTACCCACTCTGCCTGTTAAGAAATGTGTAGTGTCAGGTGCTATTAGAATGTAAAAGTGCAGCCTCAGATTAAAGCAGAATTCAAGGAAGACTCCATAAGATGGACGTATCTCGTGGTAAAGAGGCTCTCTGCCAACTGTTTGATCAGAACGGATTTCCTGCGATGAGGAGGACTAAAACAAACCTCCCGAGTATCACGTGTTATGTAGATGGAAGGATTATTGTCAGATTTATTTCGAACCAAGGAATGGCGTGGCAGGTTCTACCAAGATTATCAAAATGGTTCAAATGGCTCTGAGCACTATGGGACTCAACTGCTGAGGTCATTAGTCCCCTAGAACTTAGAACTAGTTAAACCTAACTAACCTAATGACATCACAAACATCCATGCCCGAGGCAGGATTCGAACCGGCGACCGTAGCGGTCTTGCGGTTCCAGACTGCAGCGCCTTTAACCGCACGGCCACTTCGGCCGGCAGATTATCAAAACTAGGGTATTGTATACTGACAGTTACCAACCTTGCTCCTGATTTTGTATATATATATATATAGACAATCCTTGCATATTTGCCATGAGAAACACTGTCATAGAGGAGAAACAATTGTCTGTTCACATGCCAACTAACTTTTTGAAAACATTAGTGCAGATACTAAGCAGCAACAAACAATCCCTTTTTTGTTTCTCTTAACCTTCTTATGAATCTGCTAAGGTTCAGTGACCGTGTCAGAAAGGGGTCAACCACCACCACTTGCGCAGGTACTTATGTAGGTACTATCGATAGTAGTAGCTGCTAAGCGAGTCGGGCTGATTTCGGGAGGACGGCCGACGCCGTTTAACGGCTGTGTGTGTCACCCAAAGCCGTTCAAAAAATGGCTCTGAGCACTATGGGACTTAACATCTATGGTCATCAGTCCCCTAGAACTTAGAACTACTTAAACCTAACTAACCTAAGGACATCACACAACACCCAGCCATCACGAGGCAGAGAAAATCCCTGACCCCGCCGGGAATCGAACCCGGGAACCCGGGCGTGGGAAGCGAGAACGCTACCGCACGACCACGAGATGCGGGCCCCAAAGCCGTGGGCCTAACATCCAGAAAATTGAGTGATTTGTTTGATGTGTGATTACACGGCAACCGCATCAGACACCAGCGATTTGTACTGCAGTGAGGATTATGTATTCAGTACCACATGAAGAATATTGGGGTGTGACGACGTTAATAGACAACCTGTGATGAGTTGACCGTTGTTACTTCGCTGTTTAGACAAAAGATATAGAACATTAACAACAAAGTGTGTACCGATTATTGCTACCTGACATCCTAATTAGCTTTGTTGGATTTTATACGAGATATTACCCGATCAGCCTGTATCAGTTGCACACGGCCAAACTATTTTAAACTGTTAGGTTTAAACTGTAGTCAATAACGGTGGTTTAATAGGGAGTGTTTTAGTTTCCTATGTTTGGGTGGCGCTGATTTCCATAGTGCAGCTGCCAGTAATTTGCGTGTTGCTCATTTCGATTAATATTGTTTCCCGGATTGTACCTGTTATTGTTGTTCTTTTGTCTCCCACTGAAGTTCGACGAATTTTGCATGTGTATCTGTCTGTTTCTGTTTGCAGGACTGGCCCGCAACACTACACTGTTGCCGCGATATTCACTGCTATGACTATCATAACTAACGGGACCATTGGAATGCACTGGAGGCGCGCCACCATTGTTACTATTTTCCCAAAATCTTCTTGTATCAGATCTATAGAATCACGAACTGACAATAAGTGGTCCATGTGGCTGTCTGGTAAAATTAATCAATTTCTCACGAATATTGATAAGCAGGTTGGCGTAAATATTTGCAGTATGTCATTTATGTGCCATGGGCTCTTCCCAGTAGCGCGTTTTGCTGATGTACCACTGAGATTATTTTCTGAGGCTACCTTGCTGACATTACACGCTTCAGAATGAAGACTTATTTTTCAGAGTCGTTTGTGTACGCATCCTGACTAGTAATTGGTCAGCAACACTCTCTCAGACTGATAGCAGATAGCGCAGATTTCTACCGTTTCAGTCACCCAGAGGTCTGCCTTGCTCTGAATGTAAGCAGCGGCGAACTGAATCTTTTGTTTCTCATTCCAAGGCTCGGTTAGTATCCTTCTAAAAGTTTTTATAAAAACTGCGGTTTGGGATGATTTACGCTCCAGGGAGAATATTTGAAACTGGCAGTGCTTCAGAAGACTTTCTTCTAAGAGTACCGTTGTTAAAGTTGGTACTGCTCTCGCCGTTTCAGGTAGATATTTGGTGTCTCAGGAACAGAATTTAGTCATTTACATTGGCCACTTCTTGCTTCCAATAATAGCACTCTTCAGAAAAGAGTTCCCTCCTGCCAGGTTCAAATGGCTCCGAGCACTATGGGACTTAACATCTGATGTCATCAGTCCCCTAGAACCACTTAAACCTAACTAACCTAAGTACATCACACACATCCATGCCCGAGGCATGATTCGAACCTGCGACCGTAGCAGTCACACGGCTCCGGACTGAAGCGCCTAGAACCGCTCGGTCACAGCGGCCGGCCCTCCTGCCAGGGATTCCCAAAGTTTATTTCCAGCAAGTGCTGGAATACATTCAGCTATCGTGGAAAAATCAGTCCTCCTTGAAGTAAAAATTGTTGGCCAGAACACAACCCATGTTATACAAGCACTAGACAGGCCCCCTTTCCCAGGGATACCTGAAATCTACTGCAGCCTGGAACACCGAATAAGGAAGCCGGAATTGTACAAGGTACATCCAAGGCCGAAATCAGCCAGATATTTTTTAAAAGGTGAAAATGAAGAGCCAACCTCTCTGTAAGGCATTCAACATTAGATGAAATGCGGGCGAAAACGTACAATCTTAGAGTGACACAGTATTACAGCAACCATTTCAATGAAACACAAACAACATGACTGCTTTAAAAAGACTCAGTAATAGTTCAATTTCACATGTCAAGCTGATACTTGAATCACATTATTGTAAAACATTTACGGCTAAAACAAAATTTCATTTAACCAATGTCTAGCTCGCGCCAGGAAAGATCTCTTCAACTTGTACTTCACAAGCACAGCAAAAGACGGTCTGGTATTATGATGAGCGAACAATTACACTGTTACATCTTCGTGAGATAGACATCTGCAGTCGTGGATGCATAATCTTCCAAAATAATTTCCTCTGTCGAGCCATTCTGACGGAAAAGACTTTTACAATGCAGGCAAAAAGTGTCCAAGCTCCTATATCGTCAGATACGTAACCTTCTATTACGCATAGCGTGTCAGCGAATTGTGTAGAATTTTTTGCCTTCACATTAAAGGTGGTTACGCTTGAGCTCACCATATATTATAGAAAATTGCTGGGCACAGTGATATATGACTTCAGCTCTGGTGTCTTTTTCAATACATGGATGTGACTCCTATTTGCTTCTACTAATTTGCAGCAGCTTTCGGCATCAGGCTTTTGCAGTAATTATGATCAAGTGAAAATTGTTTAGGGATTCGCTAAATATCGTGACAGAGACGACATCTGGCTGGGCCTTAACTTCAGCAACGTGTCTTTTATCTTCGTAGCAGTGTGAGAACTGCATTACGACAGCATTCCTTGATTGTCTTTTCTGAAAGAATAACAGAACATAGAGATCAATATTTCGATTCCTGCTGTGGTCTCTGAATGTTTGTTTCGGAACCATTTTTCGGTTGGTAACTGTGCTATGAGAGATTATTTCCCTGCGGAAACTGCGCAACTCCAAGGCAGTACAACTGACTTAACATGCCGCAGTCAGTAGGACTCTATGTATGAAGACTGATATGCAGAAAACAAACAACTCACACTACGGTAAACAAGGAAAATGATACCTCAGCGTAACGCATTCCAAGAGATGAATGAATGTTTGATAGATGACTGAACTTTAATCCTCCGAAAGCCAATTGTTCAGAGGTGTGACATACCACAGTGATCACAGCTGGAGCACATTAAAAAACGTGGATAGTCAGAATTTCAGTGTTAACAGGCATTAAATCTTCTACTTGGCCCAAGAGGCTCCTTTACCAGCTATTTTCGGATTTCTTTTGGAATCAGGTGCAGACTCGTCATCGCGAAGTGGAAAAACTTGGTGACAGCAGACAGTGATAATATGAGGTATAACTCAACAAATGACTTGCTGGGCGCTAATGACCATTGAAGTTGTGCGCCCTAAAACCACAAAAAAAAAAAAGACTTGCATACACAGAAATAGTAACTGGAATTTGTAACAAGAAAAAACGCAAATGTGTATACAGCGTGATTCAGCTATCCCTGCCTATAGCATTTATGCATCGCCCAAAAACCGCACGTAAGATTTTCATATTCTCTCACCCGCTAGGTGCAAACTATTAATCCTACAGAAAAAATGAACGGGACCTATGTGTAGGAAATGTAATGTAGTCAAATTTTTTCTGGAGGTCATTCAAGAGAAATTCATTTGAAGAACACTTTTCTATGTTTTTCTCGAATAATTCGAAAACTACAGCCTCTAGCGAAAACGTATTCCAGTACAAAATTTAACTACATTATATTTCCTACATAAAGACACTGTTCATTTCTCTGTAGGAGTAATGTATTGCGCATAGCGAGGGGGAGAGTATGAAAATTTCGTTCATGGTTTTTGAAGGCGTTGCAGGTTGCATGAAGAAAAGCATTTGAACTTACATAATCTTACTATACCGAATTACATAGAGTAAGAAAAATAGCATTCTTGTATGAAGACTGGTGGAAGAACAAAATATAATAAGAGGTAGATTTTTTTGTACTTCAATAAAAAAAAGAAGGAAGAGAAATTATCGTTGCTAATAATTCGCAGCAATACAGGTACTACTTTACTTCAAAATTTGGTCTCTGATATAGTGAATTATATTAATTTATTACATCAACCATTGACAGCCTATGTGAAAAGTTTGACAGTGTGATAATGGGGGTGGTACAGCTACAACTCTATGATTCATAGCGACAATTGAAAACTGAACTATTCGCAAATTAAAAACCGTATATGATTAATAAAAATGTTTTCTTTTTATCTTGAAAATGAATTGGACTCTCTAGTTGTCAAATGGACGAATAGGGACGTCGTTAACACGTGGGAAACACATTAGACAGGAATAGGATTCCATTTCCGGTCCAGCCATCCATACCTAGATGTACCTCGGTTTCCCTAAATCACTGAGTTTCAATCCCCGGCCTATTTCTTTTCCCATGCTTCCCCCTCTCTAATGATCTTGATGTCGACAGAATTTAAAATTGTAGTTACTCTTTTTCTTATCGTTAATAAACGGACCGCATCTCACTAGGTGCGATAAACCAGCTGTCGTGTTGCAGCAACGAGATTCGTCTCAATCATCTGCTCGTCTGAAGAGCAAGCGGCACAAGACTCAGTAATGGCGCTCTGGGGATGTTTACGGGGCCCCGCATCTCAATGCGGCCCCGAGGCCGCGGTCGAGTATGCGCACAGAAAGCCTCGGTTTGGAACGAGTCGAGTTTCGCCACCTGGGCGCATTAGCGGCCGTGACTTGCGGCTGCCCGCGAGGTGCATGTGTGGTGCTGGAACACGTGGGCCGGCCCTGCCAGAGCTGCCTACAGAAAAGAGAAAGAATGGACAGTATCACACTATGCGTAATGTTGCAAAGCGACAGCAAATGGAACGCGCACTTAAAAGACTGTGGCAGGGAAGCCCAATGGTCGAGTTCACTTTATTTGGAGAAATTTATGAAAGTGGAGATCATCTGTTAAGGAGGCCGCTTGTGGAACCAAAGAGCGACCGGTTCTTGAGTACTGCTGGAACGTTTGTGATCTCCACCAGTTCGAATTGAAGGAAGACAACGAAGCAATTGAGAGGCGAGCTGCTAGATTTGGTACCGGTGAGGTTGATCAGCACTCAGGTATTACGGAGATGCTTAGGAAACACAAATGGGAATCCGTGCCGGCCGAAGTGGCCGTGCGGTTAAAGGCGCTGCAGTCTGGAACCGCAAGACCGCTACGGTAGCAGGTTCGAATCCTGCCTCGGGCATGGATGTTTGTGATGTCCTTAGGTTAGTTAGGTTTAACTAGTTCTAGGGGACTAATGACCTCAGCAGTTGAGTCCCATAGTGCTCAGAGCCATTTGAACCATTTTTTTTGGGAATCCGTAGAGGGACGGCGACATTCTTTCCGAGGAACACTTCTGAAAAGAATTTAAAGAACCGGCATTTGAATCTGTCTGCGGAACGATTCTACTGCTTCCAATATACACTGCGCTTAAGGACCACGAAGATAAGAGAAATTAGGGTTCGTACGGAAGCATATAGATAGCCATTTTTCTCTCGTTCTGTTTGCAAGTGGAACAGTAAAGGAAATTGCTGTTAGTGCTACAACGTACCCTCCGACATGCGCCATACGGTGGCTTTCGGAGTTTACATGTAGCTATAGATGAAGACTATCAGATTATTCCTGAGCGTCTTCAGCATGTAACATCATATTTTAGGGTAGCACTAACAACGGAACCTCCCCATCGCACCCCCCTCAGATTTAGTTATAAGTGGTCACAGTGGAAGGGCCTTGAAAAACTGAACACAAAAAAATGGCTCTGAGCGCTATGGGACTCAACATCTTAGGTCATAAGTCCCTTAGAACTTAGAACCACTTAAACCTAACTAACCTAAGGACATCACACACACCCATGCCCGAGGCAGGATTCGAACCTGCGACCGTAGCAGTCCCGCGGTTCCGGACTGCAGCGCCAGAACCGCTAGACCACCGCGGCCGGCAACTGAACACAGATCAATCGAGAAAACAGGAAGAAGTTGTGTGGAACTATGAAAAAAATAAGCAAAATATACAAACTGAGTAGTCCATGCTCAAGATATGTAACATTAAGGATAGTGCTACCTCAGTAGTGCCGTGGTCCTGTGGTTAGCGTAAGCAGCTGTGGAACCAGAGGGCCTTAGTTCAGAGAGATGTCCGCATGGACACAGACTACAGCACCGACTGATAAACTAAATGAGCAGGCAGGCAAATACAATCTATAAAGTTGTCACAGTTAACATAAATAAAATGAGCACATCTTTAAAAATTCGAGCCCTCGCGGACTTCCTACGCCATAGAAGAACAGACGTTGCACTATTGCAAGAAGTGGTTACGACTAAAATAAACCAGATACCAGGATATGCGGCAATCGCAAATATAGACCCAGAATCCCAATGCGGTACGGCAATAATGGTACGGAACGGGATCGACTTTGGCGGGACTAAAATGTTGTCAAGCGGCCGAGGGATAGCGCTAAACATAGAAAAGACGCTCTTTATCAACATATTCGCACCTTCTGGCACAGGCAACAAGCGAGCAAGAAGCACCTTCTATAATGAAGAAGTAGCCGAACTGCTGATGCAGAACAATAACAACATCATCACTGGAGGAGATTTTAACTGTGTCGCCGCAGTTGAAGACCAAATACCTGTAGCAAACATGTGCCCAGAACTGCAAGAACTGATCCGACGACTGAAAATAGAAGATTCGTGGCGCCTTCTCCATCCAACACACACTGAATTTACATACCACCACAAAAATGGTAAAAGCAGACTGGACCGTATATATATATCAGCAGAGCAGCAACTAAAAATGTTGCGCACGTCGAAGTCTATCCTGTCATCTTTTCGGACCACTGCAGCTACGAATGCAGCCTGCATCTCCAAAAAGTAAAGAACGTCAGCACAAGAAGCACGTGGAAGCTAAATACAGAACACCTGCAGGACCCGGAACTGGGCAAGCAAATAGTGCAAACCTGGCAAGAATGCCTGGCACAACGCGCACGCTACAGCAGCACGACCGAGTGGTGGCTGGCACGAGCGAAGCCGACAATGCGCAGCCTGTTGATAAGATACAGCGCGGAAAAGTCATTCTGGAGGCGAACCACGGCCGAGTTCTACCAGCAGTGCCTGAAAGACGCACTCGACGCACCAGCAGACGACCAGCAATACCTGCCGCGAGTGAGGAGAATCAAGGCAAAGGTCCTTCAAATAAAGAAACAGCAAATAAGAGGCGTCCTCACCAGAAGTAAAACATATGGCGAGGTGGATGAAGAGCCACACACCATGCACCACCTAAATAGAGAAAGGGAGACAGGCGCAGGAAAGTGCGTAAGTGAGCTTCAGGACAAGCAAGGAAAGACGCTCACGACGAAAACGGAGTTAACAAAACACATCGAGGACTATTTCCGAGACATGTTCCGTCGAGAAGCGACAGACGACGCGGCAACTGCTCAAATCCTCCAGCAGACGAGGAGCGTGCTCACAGACGCAGACAGGGCGTTGCTGACAGAAAATGTCGACGTCGATGACATCAAAGAAACGATGAGGACCAGCGCAAGAGGAAGAGCACACGGCGCCGACGGCATCCCGCTCGAGTTCTGCCTCGCATATTGGGACGTGCTAGGAGGGCAATTCACGGAAATGGTGAACGAGATACTCGATGGGGTGGAAATTCCACCTGGGATGACCGAAGGGACCGTAACACTCATCCCTAAGAAGAGAGCCGCCCGCCGCATTGAAGAGTTCCGTCCGATTACGCTCCTCAACGCCGACTATAAAATAATAGCGAAATGCATCGCAAACAACCTGAAATCGGCGATGAGGAAAGTCATCAGTCCGTGGCAAACATGTGCGGTACCAGGGAAAAATATATTTGACGCCACATGCACCTACAGGGACCTAATAGCACAGGCAGCCACCACCAGAAGCGCAGGTGCCATAATTTCGGTGGATTTCAACAAAGCCTTCGACAGGATCGACCACAAATATCTCGTAGAGACACTAAACAGACTCGGGTTTGGGCAAAAATTCATCGCAATCATCCAGAAGATACTAAGTACTGCGAGATCGACAGTAATAATCAATAGTTGGGAAACAAAACTGATAAAACTGGACAGATCCGTGAGGCAAGGCTGTCCATTGTGAATGGCTCTATTCGCTATAGCACTGGACCCGCTGCTGCGGAAACTCACAAACGACATCAGAGGCTTCTCCGTAGGAGGCAAAGCAGTAGCATGTATAGCCTACGCTGACGACCTAGGCATCTTTATTGAAGACCAGGAAGATATTGGGAGAGTAGAAACCATCATGAATACATTCCAAAAAGCGTCAGGCGCCCAAACCAACCCCAGAAAAACAGTGCTACTGCCGATAGGGAATCAACGACTCAAACCAGACAGCCAGTGATATAAAACAGCAGAAAGCCATAAAGTTCTTGGAATATATATACAGTCTTGTCCACTTAGAATGACCGCATACAACTGGAGGGACGTGCTACACACCATAAGAGGTCTCTCCAGACAGCACGCGAACCGGAAGCTAACAATCCACCAGAAAACAGTACTGATAAACACGACGATCCTGTCGAAAGCTTGGTACCTGGCGCAAATCTTAAGCATCCCGACAGAAATTGCGCGAGCACTAACGAGCGCAGTGTACTACCTGTTGTGGCGTCGAAATATATTCAAAGTGGCGCAAACAACGTGCTCGCTGCCAACAAAAGAAGGGGGACTAGGTCTAGTTGATATAAAGACCAAATGTGCAGCCCTTCTACTGAAACGAACGTTCGCCATCCAGGACAAAAACCCTGACAGCGTCACAGCCAAGATAATTGGAAGATACAAGCCCGCATCACAAGAAGCGCCGGTCGACACGAGACACATTCCCTTCAGAATGCGACACGTCAGGCTGCACTACGCCAACAAAAGTTACGTTCTGGACACCGTGGCGAACCCCAGCCACAGAACAGCCAAGAGAATATACTGGGCCCTCAGGGGGAAGCCGGCGAAAAACAAAATTGAACAAAAACTCCCGCAATACAATTGGAAACAAATATGGGGGAACGTCTCGGAAAACGTGTTGCCTAAACATGCGAAGGAGACATGGTACAAATTAATTAACAGAACGGTACCAACCAACCAAAGACTGGCGGAGATAAAACTCGTCGCAAGTGACAAGTGTGACGTAGGTGGCATGACCGACACCCTCGAGAACCGATTCACGTGCGGGAATGCCATCAACATCTGGGAAGCGTGCCAGCAGATGGTGGCCGACATCAACAGAACGGCGCCGAGAAGCATCACAGTGGAAGCAATCACCGCCCCAGACTGCAACCCATTTCCACGGCCCAAGCGACTGGCTGGATCCTCGCCATGACGGCACACGCCATCGTAGCGCGGAGGCAGACCGACCAGCTGGCCTTCCTGATGGACCTCTGGGAGGAGAACAAGACAGCCCAGCAGCACAGGCGATACCACGAGAACTTCAAAAACTTCCTGCAGATTCCACTGCAGACAGCAATCGCCAGAGTCCTTCCCAGCCTGTGACCCTCAGCACCGCCACCAGCCACCTCACCACACTCACCGCAAGAATAACGTGTGCAGTGATAGTGAACAAGTGCAACAAAAAAGATAAAGTGCTTTCTCTTCTCGCATCAAATAGTGAAGTATAGTAGTATAAAGTGTTTCTTCTTAGTGAAATCAGTGACACAAAGTGCTCCTTAGTGGAAAGTGCCAACTACTCATTATTATTATTAGATATTTTTTATTTCCTTTACTTTGTGCCTATAAAATTCTATTGATTACTCACACTATCCTTTCTGCTTCTCTTATGTAATATGACAAAATTTTCTCTCTTCTTCAATTTAGGTATATTCTGTAGTATATGTAAAAAAAAGTTTCTTCCACTTCTGTTCCACCTATCATGGTGACGTTTCCTTCATACTGTCCCACTTAATAGAGTAACGAGAGGAAGAGATCAAACCAGAATACACAATGTGCCTGTGGCATCACAAGTGCATCACATACAGAAACATAAACTCAAAATCAATGCATCGATGCCAAATATAAACTGTTATGCCTGTCCTGCAATGTCTACCCCCCCTAAAAAAAAAAAAGACATCAAATGGCCATGTAAAAGGGTTTAAGGAACAAACAATAAGAGAAAAACGAAAAAGGAAAATATAAAAACGAAAACATATATTTAAATAAATATATATGGTTACAAAAAAAAAAGTTCGAATCTTCCCCCGAGTGAAAATTTTAATTTTTTATTTTCAGACAATTATCAAAGTTCAGGCATACACACACACACAATCAACTTTGTTCTCCAAAATTCCAGGACATGTTCAGATTTGCTTGGACAAATGCAGGATTTGACGGTCTACACACGGAAAAATTTGAAAACGTTAAAAACATATGTTTTGACAGAGCACAGGGAAAACTGTGCGACTGTTGCAGTCATTTGTTGCAGTGTATGTGACAAACTCTTATGTTTTCATCACTTTTTTGGGAGTGATTATCACATCCACAAGAAAACCTAAATCGGGCAAGGTAGAAGAATCTTTTTACCTATTCGCCAAGTGTACAAGTTAGGTGGGTCGACAACATATTCCTGTCATGTGACGCACATGCCGTCACCAGTGTCGTATAGAATATATCAGACGTGTTTTCCTGTGGATGAATCGGTTGACTTATGACCTTGCGATCAAATGTTTTCGGTTCCCATTGGAGAGGCACGTCCTTTCGTCTACTAATCGCACGGTTTTGCGGTGCGGTCACAAAACACAGACACTAAACTTATTACAGTGATCAAAGACGTCAATGACCGAACGGACAGATCATAACTGCGAAAATAAAGAAATTAAATTTTTCACTCGAGGGAGGACTTGAACCAAGGATCTCTCGTTCCACTGCTGCTCACGCTAACCACGGGACCACGGCGCTCCTGATCTCACACCGTCCTTGATGTTGCATATGTTGCACATAGACTACTCGGTTTGTATATTTTGCTTATTTTTTTCATAGTTCCACACAACTTGTTCCTGTTTTCTTGATTGATCTGTGTTCAGTTTTTCAAGGCCTATCCACTGTGCCAACTTATAACTAAATCTGAGGGGGGTGCGATGTGGAGGTTCCCTTGTAAGAAGCGATATGAAATGGGACTATCATCTAAAGTCACTATTAGGGAAGGCAAATTAAAGCGTTGTTGGAGGGATTCTGGAAAATGCACCGCATCTTTAAAGGAAATTACGTGCAACGAGCTTCTGCGACCAACTCTGCAGTCTTTGACATCCTTATGAAGTAGGCATAACAAGTACGGAGCGAATTCAAACACGCACTGTGCGAGGTGGCGCATTGGTTACCACACTGAACTCGATTCGAGGGGATAACAGTCCAAACCCGCGTCTAGCCATCCCGATTTAGGTTTTCCGTGAGCACCCCAAATCGCTCCAGGCAAATGATATTATGGTTTATTTTAATATGCATGGCAGATTTCCTCCCAAATCCTTGACACCATCCAAGTTTGTACTCTGTCTCTAGTAATGTCGATGGAACATTAAACCATTCTTCCTTCTTTTCAAAGAATCGGTAACAATTTGGTAGAGTCCATACGAAAATGAAACAGAATTGGGAACCTTAAATGGGAACTGTCAGAAGAAGCAGTAACTTCCACAAACATCGAGAAAGAAGAGTATGGACCGATCTGACGTGGGACGACCACACAAAACTGATCGTAGGAAAAATAGATTCCTCAATAACATTCGTTGGAAGAGCTCCTAGGAAATGTAGTCCGTTAGCAAAGGAGATAGCTTAAAAAACTCTTATTCGATCAGTATTTGAATTTGCTTGTTAGTATAGTATCCGTACGAGACAGGGTTTATAGAGAAAATAAGAAGATCCAAAGAAGAGCAGAGAGTTTATTTGCAGATTCATTTAGTAAACAATACAGCGTTACGGCGACGATCAACCATCTCCAGTGGCAACTCTGGAAGAGAGGTGTTCTTTTTCACGGTGTGGTCTACTGTTACCCTAAAGTTCTTAGAATAGTCAAAAAATACAGGATGTTCCGAAACCGGCCGGCCGCTGTGGCTGAACGGTTCTAGGCGCTTCAGTCCGCAACCGCGCTGCTGCTACTACGGTCGTAGGTTTGAATCCTGCCTCGGGCATGGATGTGTGTGATGTCCTTAGGTTAGTTAGGTTTAAGCAGTTCTAAGTCTAGGGGACTGATGACCTCAGATGTTAAATCTCATAGTGCTTATGGCCATTTGTACAACTTTTTTTATTCCGAAACTATTTGTTTAAACTTAAGACAGGAGGTAGAGAACATCAAAACAAATATATTTAAATAAGAACACAAGAGCGCCTCAGAGCCCTAAAAAGTAATAGCATCCATAGCAAATTTGCAGAACACCTAATAGCCCATAACCACCATCCGACCACAATAGCAACAGATTTAAAAATACTGAAATCCAGCCAGTCTGTTTCACAAACTTACAATAGAACTTCCACATACAGAAGGAAATAACAGAAGGCAAATATGTTTTAAATGAATACACTATACCCTGTAAAGGTACGTTATTTATTACATTAAAGGATCTTTACAGAAAAGGCAACGTAAACAGCTAAAGGTGCTTACACACACACGCATACACACACACACACACACACACACACACACATACGGGGGCACGGGCGCGCACAAACAGAAGAAGAGAGATAAAAGTAAACAAAATTCAAATTCCGCTCCAAACTCACTCGGGGACAAATGAACGCTGACGGGGTTACGACACACCACAACATCAAATACACCGTCTTTTGTGAAGCGAAAAGGCGTTTGTAAAACCGAAAAGACCCAAAGTACATTTAATATGAGCAAGCAGTGCCCTCAGAACGCGAAAGAAGAAGAATCAGTTACAACAAAACGCAACAACAAAATGTATACTCGAAACATTTTGCCACAGCAAATTCACGTTTTAAAAATCAAGGGATGGATTAACTCGCTGATAAAATTCACATTTACATCGGTTGGTTTGCAGATGACAAGCTGCCAATGCAGGACACTATACAGAAAGTCCTGCATAATAGTATGATCTGGAATCAAGGCAAGAACAAAAACGAAGAAAAACTGTCTTTTGGCATCATTTTGTTAGATCATTTACAACCTAAAATATGTTCATTTTTTACAGTTGTTCAATAAACGAAACCCACTCATGATGTCACAGAGGAGCCGAAACTCGTTTGGGTAACAAGGAAGGACAGTGTTTGGGATAAAAGGTGGAATCTATATCCAAGAGTTTACCGTTCTTGCCATATACTGGCGAGCTTTCAGTCTCCCTTCAACAGTTACCAAATCAGTTCTGATGGCATATCCCCAAATCATGATTGCATGATTTGGAAGCTTTCAGCTCCTCTATGGACACGCCTTCATCGCTCTGGCCGCCACAAACAGAAGCAACACCCGTTGTGGAACATAAAAAATCCCTCAGTATGGCAGTTGACTCCGGTTCTACTCTCCAGCTATGAGCTATAGTATCAGCTGTAAACAAAGCACGGGAACTAGAGATCTGAACCAGCGTCCTGCAATCTGCGTCAGCAGCTTGTGGGGACACTTTGGCTGTATCCTCTGCCCAAATTTCAGACGATATCATCCTTCTATTCGTCAGAGGCAGCTACACAATCATACGATCCTGCAGTTTTTTTGGGAACTCTTGCTTCTCTCCTTGCAAATTGCCATATGTTTTCAGAGTTGTTAACTTCAATCAGAAAATCAGTCGGAAGACAGGCTTACCTTGAAGATCCGAGTTAAATTACTGTGCGCAAACGGATTAACGTTCTAGCTGCGGTTCCTGAAGCAGAGAATTGCATATATTGAAAATGAGACTGATTAACTGTGTCAATAGCAATACATTTTAAATAAAGGCATTAATTTATTCAAATATAACACAAAAATGTATCTGACTATCTGACGTTAGTAAGTTAATAATACATAACTATACTATAGGGTTTAGCTAAATGAACCTGCTGGTTCCAGAGTTACTTGAAAGATTTGAGAACGTGCCCCATATGCGCAACTGACTTTCTTAAATGACACCCAAGTTTGTAACTAAACGCACACAGTGACTACTTGACTGTTAGACTGAGAAACACATGCATCTATTAATGCCCTGGTGGACGTGAGAGATGTATTCAGTGCCAAGACTCCCGTCGAACTCATAATTTTCCAACTGAATTACACAGCCTAATCTTTCCTTCCCGCCAAGAAAGGCATGTCCACCAATCGTTGTTTAGGAACTCCCAGTCTGCCAGTGGCGTAAGTGTTTCTTCCACAAAAATTTTGCCGAGAAAAATATGTCGCGTAAAAAGACCAATGACTTTTCGATCCACGCCTCTTTTCCAAAAAGCTTCTCCCTATGAAGCGTCCCCCTGACATCAAAAGCAATTTTGCCAACGCACGTTCTGGCACCCAGCCGCTAGCTTCGCATCACGGGTCCTGATCAAAGCTACGCTCTTATTTTGTGGCAACTCATGTTTCTTTTGGAAAGCACGATACTGTTATCTGCTGAATGCGCTATTCTGAACACGGCAGATCGCCGGTCTCCCACTGAAGTTCTTTCCCTCAGCACTGCTAGGCTGGAGATGTGTGGCAAAGAAACAATAAAACCTGGTTCCCGGAGACTCGCCCGGCGACGCAGTTTTCACACTGTCAACACCTCATTCTGCCTACCATGTTTCTGCGAATTTGACAGCCCCTGATGGCTGCTTGGCCCCCATTTTTCTTTACTTTGGACACTGCAGTGTCTGTCCGAAACATGTGCCCTGTTCCCAAGCATTCTCAGAAAGCAAAGTAGAAGAAGACCTGCACCACGTTAAATGTACGAGGGGCATTCAATACTTAAAGGAACACTTGTTTTAAAAAGCCGGTTGGGCTTTATTCAGGATTCCAATATACTGTATTCCCCAATCTTTTGGCTACAAAACCCTGTTTCTCAGCATAATCTCTGTTCGATGCGATAGCCGTTTGCCACCTTACAGGAAGGGCCTGTATGCCCACATGGTACCACTCTACTGGTCGACGTTGGAGCCGACGTCTTACTGCGTCAATACCCTACCCATAATCCTTGTACTGCTTCTCTTGGCGTGAATCCTTCATTGGGCCAAACAGATGGAAGTTGCAAGGTGCGAGATCCGGTCTGTGCGTTGCATGAGGAACAACAGTCCAGTGACATTTTATCAGCTCCTTTCAGATGGACAGACTTGTGTGAGGCACTGCGTTGTCATGGAGTAGTTGGTGTGCATTTTTGTGAAGACCAACAAGCTGAATTCGTCTCTTCCGTTTCCTGAGGATAGCACAATACATTTCAGAGTTGATCGTTGCACGATGAGGAAGGACATCAAACACAATAACCGCTTCAGAGTCCTAGAAGACGGTTGCCATGGCTTTACCAACTGAGGATGCAGCTTTGAACATTCTGTTCAGAGAGTAGCTGGTATGGCGTCACTACATGGATTGCCGTTTTGTTTCCAGTTCGAAGTGACGAGGCCGTGTTTCGTCACCGGTAATGTTGTTCGACGAACAAGTGTCACTATCAGCATCGTAAAGCCCAAGCAAATTCACGCAGATGATCCATTGTTCCCCTTAATGGTCTTCTGTTGGGTAGCGAGAAATCCAGTAGGCACACACATTTAGTACTGTAACTGGTGGACAAGTGTGTAGCATCACCAATAGAGACGTCCAGTTGTACAGCAAGGTGTTTGATTGTGATTCTTCATCACCTCGAATGAAAGTGTCAACACGTTGCAACATTGCGGGAGTCACAGCTGTGTGCGGCGTCCCAGGATGTGAAAGATCTTGTTGCGATGCCTCACCGTACGACTCATCGTGATTTTGTCCACTGCCAGATCTCCGTAGGTATTCTGCAAGCGTCTACGAATATCTGCGATGCTCTGGTTTTCCGCCAAAAGAAATTGACAGCTCTCTGCTTGGACCACACCTCCGCTACAGACGCCATTTTGAAGCCAACTTTTAGCACTACCACCTACCGGAACTTCATGAAACTACAGGATCTGAAGCGGGAGTTCTTCGTGTTGTCCCACAGCAAATTCCGTATTTTTTCAACCGAAACTGGCGGAGAAAAAGGTTTGTTGCATCACTTATCGAACGCTCCTTGTACTTAGGTCATGAAGTGAGTTAGATATCAGTACATAACGTCAATGCCGTCCAATTTGATTTTCTAAGCTGTTATTGTAATAGTCTGCCTCCTCATTATACTCTTAGTTGAATGTAATTTTCATAGTAAATAAAAAGGAACACGTTAAATGGCATTACGCTTTTCATCCTTGCCACCCTGTTCTCCTGTGTCCATTTTATCACCACACGTTCAGCACTCAGTTCACTACAGCCAACAGTCTGCGTGATCTGTCGGTATGATTCTCCTGTATCCATGGTACCAATATTTCGACATTTCTCAATGTCCGAAGAATGACAATAACATGGACGTGAACTTTTTCTCAGCATTCTGTGATACCCATCTAAAAAGTTCAAGTAACGTTACACAGACCCATTAGCGATTATGTACACTAACCATTCTTCACCTGTATGATGACTTTTTGCTGCACCAATAATAAGCTCATATAAGCTTATATCCCGCAGGCACGCCAATACTGGAGTATTGGTTTTCTGATGTTCCATACAGATGTCCATGGTTTAAGATCAAGTCAGTGTAGTACCAGTTGTTCGATCATGAAGCAGCACCCACAGTGGGTCGTTATAATGACAGAGAGAATGTGAATGCTGGGAGACAAAAACTAACGTAACCCTGTCCGAAGCGTTGTCAGGCTGAAAGCCTTAACTATATAAATTTTCCCGGAGGTTGATCGGATAAAACTGTTGGGGGAAGTCAAGCAGGGTTTCTGTAGAATGAAGTGAATTTGTACTGGATATTCTGGGGCGTGCAGACCAGAGACAAAAGTGGTCCTACAGTTTTCTTTAGTGACAGTCATGGTCCAGAGAAACTGAAAGATTTACAATCTATGTGGATGGAAGAAATGTGAAATACGGTTACTGTTCTTTTTTCTTATGCAAGGACGTCCGGAAACAACTTACGTAAAAAGAGACCCTTAACACCAGCCTGGAAGTCGCCAATAATGATCTTAGCGAGGATGAGTTAAACAAGTAAACTTCTTGATCCGGAATAACCAAAGTATTTCATTTTATAAGAAAAAAATTTATCCTCCTGCCTACTGCCTTTTACTTACAGACATTTCTCCCTTAAAGGTTATTTTGTGGGACATCCCTAGACAGGTGTGAGGAGACGGTCGCTGTATCTTGTGTTCGGTACATTGGTCTGATCTGCGGAGTTTCCTAAAGAGTAGTCACAATACTACAGGGCTCGAAAAACTGTAGAGTTGACAGTGTAACAACACAACCTTGTCTCTCGGTTGTGAGGGAGACTGTCAATGCTTATCTAATAAATATTGCGCAGAAACATGTGTGGGTGTGGGTGTGTAGTAAACATGCGTGCATAATTACGTTGCGGAGTGAACTCACTCGCTCCCAGTCCAATCTGCGGCACGTGCACTCCTCCCTTCGCTATTACGCCACCGAAAGGGCAGTGTCACCGCTAACACTTTATTCACTCTGTCTTTACGAGAGTGCGTCAGTGTTACTCTGTTGTATCCTATGTAGGATTTCAAAGGCCTATTTTGTGAGACATAACTTTGAGCCACTTCTGTGCTTCCTGCTAGATACAAATGGGTTGTAGCACCAAATAATAATAGTCTCTTGGTACTAGCGAAATGCAATACCAAATCACAAACAGGTGTCGAACTTTTACCACAGAACACTTTGGAATAAAGTAGAATGAACAAACGTTAAGTAACACAGTTCAAGGCTTTGTCACAATCCCAACAACAAGCTTTGAAGGATGATAGATTATAAACATACTATTATTTTACTAAGGGACGGAGTCTCTTATCCATTGTTTTCGATTTACGAAATGTGTTCTAAAATAAAAGAAATTTTCTTAGAAATTTTACTTATTCTTCACGATAAATGTTTCCTCTTCAAAATAGCCCCCGTTAGATAGACACATATGCATAGCTGGCCACAAGATCGTTAATTCGTTCATCGTTAATGAATTATGTTAACATTTCGAGTAACGGATAAACTTTAATTTCAAAAGACATTAACGGACTCTCTAACACCCGTCAACGATCTCTGAATCCGTCAATTGTTAATTAGGTACATACTATTTATGACAAAGATGACCCCCGCGGAAATCACGTTCTGACAAGTTTGTGTGTTGTAGGCTTGTGGCTAAGCTGCCTGGATGCCATTGATTAACAATCGAATACGAGAAGGGAGAACTAGTTCTTGGCTGCTTTTTGTTGTTTTTTTTGCGTCAAGTACTACTTTTCCTTAGTGAATTGACTGTGGAACTAAACCAGGGAATCGGAATTTTGTTCCACAGCTGATGAAAACCCGTGCACGCATTTCAATGCTTACTTTCATTCTGTATCCAGATCGGGAGAACAAATACTTTTCGACAGCAAATTGTGCTTGCCAAAAATTCAACAATTTGGGCTGTCACTTCGGGTCTTAACAACTTGAAGCAACACATAAGGTGAGCACATAACTCGCGATATATACAGTTTGAAGAAATAATGAAGGCGATGTCCGGTCGAGGAAGGTCAAAAAGAAACATCAATCTTGGGCATTCAGATGTCGAAGGCGGAGACAGTAGAAAAAAGTATGATAGAGAAGCATTGGAGGGTCTTTTGGTATTACAACAAAAGAGAGTGGTGTATCTGAAGCTAGTGTGGACCAATACATAGTAAATTTTTTTTGTTACGAATATGACACCTTTGCTTTTCGTCGAATCTAAGTCGCTTGAGAAGCTGGTAAAATCTTTAAACCCCAGATAAAGTTCAATTTCGAGGAGAACACTGGACAGACCCATCATTGATGAGTATGTTCTACTAAAGTAATATCTTATTAAGGGAAATATGCACCGACAGACAGATACTACCTGCGTCTCCTATATTTTAATCCTCCAGTGACTTAACATTGATAGCAAAATAATTATAAAACTAAATGAATGGTTGTTTAAACCGACTCTTCGATATCCTACCTAAACCTCTCCAACTAAAAAGTATTTATTTAAGAAACGGTAATACGTTTGATTCAGCAAACAGCCTTGCCGCAGTGGTAACACCAGTACGCGTCAGATAACCGAAGTTAAGTGCTGTCGGGCTGGGTTAGCACTTGGATGGGTGACCATCCGGTCTGACGAGCGCTGTTGGTAAAACGGGGTGCACTCCGTCCTCGTGAGGCAAACTGAGGAGATACTTGATTGAGAAGTAGAGGCTCCGGTCTCGTAAACTGACATACAGTCGGGAGAGCGGTGTGCAGACCACGTGCCTCTCCTTATCCGCATCCGGTGATTCCTGTGGGCTAAGGATGACACGGTGGCCGGTCGGTACTGTTGGGCTTTTATGGCCTGTTCGGGCAGAGTTTAGTTAGTTTTAAATTCGTTTGATCCAGTTGCTAATTTCAGTACAACCACAACATAAAGTTTACTGTTAACGAAAAACTTTAACTTCCGATAAATATCCTGTAAAGTAACGCTTTAACGTTTAACGAAGTTAACTTTTTTTAGTAACGGATTAACGATTAGTGAAGTTAACATTTTGATTAACGTTGCCCAGCTGTGCACGTTTGCCAGCGGCTTTTCCTATCCCTGGAACATTTCTCAGACTTGATCTTTTGGACAGCTTTTAGCTCTCACAGCGGTGCCTTTGTAATCTCATCAAAGCTTGTAAAACAACGCCATGTAAGGTCACTCGCAACTAAGAAAGCTGGAGCATCATTATTGTTTTTGGCCTAAAACTCACGAAAAAGCAATCAAGTGTGAGCAGGCGCATTATGGCGTTGCAAAGGCCGTGAATTGGCTCTGAGCACTATGGGACTCAACTGCTGAGGTCATTAGTCCCCTAGAACTTAGAACTAGTTAAACCTAACTAACCTAAGGACAGCACACATCCATGCCCGAGGCAGGATTCGAACCTGCGACCGTAGCGGTCTCGCGGTTCCAGACTGCAGCGCCAGAACCGCGCGGCCACTTCGGCCGGCAGGGCCGTGAATTGTTTCGCCACATATGCAGCTGTTTTTTTAAAATTTTTTTTATTGATTCGCGCATACAGCGTTGAACCTGTAAGAGGTGCTCGTTATTGATAGTTCTACCTGTCGGAAATAACTCGTGGTGTACTATACCGTTAAAATCTAAGCCCGCTGTGAGCACAACCTCCACATTTGTCCTCATTTGTCAGGCTTTTTCGGGTCACGGTAATGCAGAATGCTTCCAGTGGGACGATTAAGCCTTTGTGTCGATGTCACTTTTCATTACTTGTTCTGACATATTTCTATAGTCCTACATTCTGCATAGTTCTTGACTTTATTTAGCGACTACAGGGCAACTTGCATTCGCTGGTATTTTTGTTCGACATTCAAAAGTTTTGGAACAAATTTAGCTGTCACACGCTTTATACCCAAAATATTCCAAAAGAATTTCGTGATGTAAGCCGACTGATATGCCCAACTAACATGCCAGCATCATCAGTGACCTCTTTGATAGTGAGTCCTGGATCGTCTATAACCATTACTTTTACTTTGTCCACAATTTCATCGATTGATGATGTGCAGGATAGTCGAGGGCTCTCGTCATCTTCGACGTCTTCACGATCTTCTACGAAACACTTACACCACTCAGGAATCCTTGTTTTACTCATAGCAGATTCCTCTACCGCAATACATAGCATTTCTAAAACGTAGCTACATTTTCTCCTATACTTATAGCAAAATGTAATAGAAAGTCTCTGGCCCATTTTTATACGAATTTCTCACAGCTGACAGCCGAATAATATACGATAGGATAAACATTCAACAGATACTTTTCGGACATGTTGGCCAACACAATAACGAAAAAATCTTGTTTATCAGCCTAATACAACACAACGAAATGTTCGAAAGATATTAGTGCGGCATTCGACAAATACAGAAGCATGAACTATGGCGACGTTATTACGAAATGCACCCAAATGAGAGCAACGTGCTGTTATTCTTTTCTAGGCTGCCGAAGAACCAACACCGGTAGACATCCATCGGAGAACGAAGAATGTGCAAGGGGCAGCATGTCTGTCGAAAACCACCGTTTTGGAACGGTGCGCCAAGTTCCGTGCTGGTCGCGAGTCGATACAAGACGTCGGTCGATCTGGGCGGCCAGCCTCATCGCAAATGTCGCAACGCAGAAGTTGCGCCGGCTCAAGTGCGAGACACTCGAGCACTCACCCCTATCTTCCTGATGTCTCCTTATGCTATTATCACGCCTTCGGTCCCTTAAAAAAGGCCTTGAAGGGTTGACGATTCCTGTCAGACGGGTATGTGCAGCAGGCAGATACGCACTTCTTCACGCAGCAGGACACGCTATTTTACCAAACGGGTTTCTTCGTCGGTGGGATGATCGCCTCAATGTTCGTGACGATTTTACCCGCTTGGCATTCCTGTTTTGGACTGTACGGATTTCGAACGGAAACATTTTGTTCGTCCTTTGTACTTTTTGAACACACCTTGTGATCTCATGAATGAGGCTCATATGTCAGGGTGCTCAACGTGACGTTGCAAATTCGTAAGTAATAGCGAATTTTCTGTTCAAGAATCACAAGGTAATCTTGGAAAAGGTCGGGTGATACGGGAAGATTTCAGATTAGAGATTCCGAAATCAGATACTAGATTGTAAGGCGTACCCAGATACAGATATACATTCAGATCACAATGTAGTAGTGATGAAGAGGAAGCTGAAGTTTGAGAGATTAGTCAGGAAGAATCAATACGCAAAGAAGTGGGATGCGGAAGTACTAAGGAATGACGAGATAAATTTGACGTTCTCTACGGCTGTAGATACAACAATAAGGAATTCCTCGGTAGACTGTACAGTTGAAGAGGAAAGGACATCTTGCGGGCTTTCAAATAAAATGAAATGGTGTTGTGGCCCTCAACTACGCACCCTCTGACTCTGTGCTGAAATATTAAAAGTTTTGGCTGGTTTCGTTGTCTAGGGGCTGGGATACGTAGTTGCCGCATTACAAACCAAATACTGCTGAGTCTACTGTATACAGTATGAATAGACACATGAATCGAATGGTCGAAGGTTCCCATCAATCGACAATTGCGAATGTAACGTAGAAATTTTGCAACTAAATAAAATCTGCAGACACTATCTTAACGACTTTAAATGATGAGTACGATAGTAGAAGTACTTTTGAGAATGCGGTATATTTCTGCAAACACTTATTGGTGTCGTTGGTCCAGCAAATAAATAAAACATAAGTAGAATAACAGGGAAACGACCGATTCCTACTTCACGTAATCAGTTATGAGCAACAACGTAGCTCGTGAGGTACCCACTTCTAAACGCATACTACGTCTTCACTGTAGGAACCACCGAAATCTCACAAGTTCACCAGTCGGCACTCCGAAGTATTTCTATCACCCGCCACCATGCACAAACCGCTCCACACTCTCCGAGTGTCTCTCGCGACTGTGCGTCCGTCGCGCCGTAGTGTCCCGCACTCTCCATCCTGTGCCACTGTCCCTCACGCCGCACTGTTCCGCACAGCCTCGTGTCCTCCCTGGAAAACGATCCTCCTCCCCCACTTCCATGTGTCCTTTTTGGAACGATCGCTGTGATTGGCTAGAGTGCTCCCGCACAGTCTCCAAACCAATGCACACAACATAATGAAACAAATTCGACTTACTGGATTTACATTTAAATAACTTGAAATTAAGTAAATATTCCTACGGCTGGACCATAAACACACTCTAACACACATTATTAAATACATAAATAAATCAAATAAATACACTCCTGGAAATTGAAATAAGAACACCGTGAATTCATTGTCCCAGGAAGGGGAAACTTTATTGACACATTCCTGGGGTCAGATACATCACATGATCACACTGACAGAACCACAGGCACATAGACACAGGCAACAGAGCATGCACAATGTCGGCACTAGTACAGTGTATATCCACCTTTCGCAGCAATGCAGGCTGCAATTCTCCCATGGAGACGATCGTAGAGATGCTGGATGTAGTCCTGTGGAACGGCTTGCCATGTCATTTCCACCTGGCGCCTCAGTTGGACCAGCGTTCGTACTGGACGTGCAGACCGCGTGAGACGACGCTTCATCCAGTCCCAAATATGCTCAACGGGGGACAGATCCGGAGATCTTGCTGGCCAGGGTAGTTGACTTACACCTTCTAGAGCACGTTGGGTGGCACGGGATACATGCGGACGTGCATTGTCCTGTTGGAACAGCAAGTTCCCTTGCCGGTCTAGGAATGGTAGAACGATGGGTTCGAAGACGGTTTGGATGTACCGTGCACTATTCAGTGTCCCCTCGACGATCACCAGTGGTGTACGGCCAGTGTAGGAGATCGCTCCCCACACCATGATGCCGGGTGTTGGCCCTGTGTGCCTCGGTCGTATGCAGTCCTGATTGTGGCGCTCACCTGCACGGCGCCAAACACGCATACGACCATCATTGGCACCAAGGCAGAAGCGACTCTCATCGCTGAAGACGACACGTCTCCATTCGTCCCTCCATTCACGCCTGTCGCGACACCACTGGAGGCGGGCTGCACGATGTTGGGGCGTGAGCGGAAGACGGCCTAACGGTGTGCGGGACCGTAGCCCAGCTTCATGGAGACGGTTGCGAATGGTCCTCGCCGATACCCCAGGAGCAACAGTGTCCCTAATTTGCTGGGAAGTGGCGGTGCGGTCCCCTACGGCACTGCGTAGGATCCTACGGTCTTGGCGTGCATCCGTGCGTCGCTGCGGTCCGGTCCCAGGTCGACGGGCACGTGCACCTTCCGCCGACCACTGGCGACAACATCGATGTACTGTGGAGACCTCACGCCCCACGTGTTGAGCAATTCGGCGGTACGTCCACCCGGCCTCCCGCATGCCCACTATACGCCCTCGCTCAAAGTCCGTCAACTGCACATACGGTTCACGTCCACGCTGTCGCGGCATGCTACCAGTGTTAAAGACTGCGATGGAGCTCCGTATGCCACGGCAAACTGGCTGACACTGACGGCGGCGGTGCACAAATGCTGCGCAGCTAGCGCCATTCGACGGCCAACACAGCGGTTCCTGGTGTGTCCGCTGTGCCGTGCGTGTGATCATTGCTTGTACAGCCCTCTCGCAGTGTCCGGAGCAAGTATGGTGGGTCTGACATACCGGTGTCAGTGTGTTCTTTTTTCCATTTCCAGGAGTGTATATATCAAAGGAATAGAAACAAAAGGTAGGCCAGCAGCCTAAGGTCTCTGTGCTTTCTAAACCACAGTAAATATTTAACCAATTTCTTCATGAATAGTATACATCGGATATAAACAAAGACATAGATGAATAAATATATTTATAAGCATGCTGCTACCGTTTTTTCGTGTAACTGTGGAGTACTTAATGCCTGACGCGATCGATAGTAATCAGCCACTTTGACCTCTAATAACTCATGTAATATTTAAGTTACATGCCTGTAATTTATACCAGTTTAGGTTTACACTAATTGCTTTCTAAAGACATGTCGATCGGCAAAATCGGATGAACCGTTTAGATTTTGGAAATTTGTTTCCGGGTGTTACTTGTATAATTTATCGTCAGATACTAAACTTTAAACTAATAAAGATATTGAAAATCTGATTACACCATCAGAATCGTCGTGCAAATAATGGTAATGTACATGTCGGCATGCGGCTACACTTTCATGTACAAATATAAAGTCGAGTTTGACGCCCGAGCAGTCCAACAGACAGATTGGCGTGGACATGGGCAACTATTCTTCCTACCCCAAAAAAGGCGCCGAGTGGAATCTTAGCAAAGTTATATCCAAATTGTGAAGTGATATGTTACAGTTACGTCACAATGGTTGTAATAAATTTTTGGGCTCATGCAGGACTTACTGAATTGCCGACACCAGAACCGATTTTCCTTTTCTGCGGGAAGGGAAGCTTGTCCAGCTCAGAAAGGATAGGCAAGTCTTTTTCTAAATGGGCTGGGTTTGGCGCCTGGTCCGCTAGCTTAAAGGTTAGTAAATTTCTCATGATTGCTACTGTTTCTCACAATCTTTTTGGAAATAAGCTATTCTAAAGCCCTGGATGGGTGCAGCACTTCATTAAGCCTAATTTAATAGTGTAACATGACAGAGTCGATGGTATCGTCAGTGTGCTCCAGGGAAATGTGTTAGGACCACTGTTATTTGCTATATACATAGATGATCTGGAGGACGGGGTAAGTAGCATTCTACGACTGTTTGCTCATGGTGTTGTGGTGTATGAGAAGGTGTCGTCGTTGCAGGACAGCAGGACGATACAAGACGACTTACACAAAATTTCTAGTTGATGTGATGAATGATAGCTAGCCCTAAACGTAGAGAAATATAAGTTAATGCAGATAAGTAGAAAGACAATATTAGTAGTGTGCTTCTTGACACAGTCATGTCTATTAAATATCTAGGTGTAACATTGCAAGGAAATATGAAATGATCGTTTTCGGTTTATTGGGAGAATTTTACGAAATAGTGGTTCATCAGTAAAGGAGATCGCGTATAGGACACTGATGCGACCCACTATTGAGTACTGTTCGAATGATTGGGATCCGCACTAGGTCGGATTAAGGCAAGACGTCGAAGCAATTCAAAGGCAGGTTTCTAGATTTATTACCGGTGGGTTCGAACAAATCCTAGTATTACGGAGATGTTTCAAGAACTCAAGTGGGAATCAGCTGAGGGAAGGTGACGCCCTTTTCAAGGAGCTCTACTGAGAAAATTTTGCGAATCGGCGTTTGAGACAGACTGCAGAACAATTCTACTGCCGCCAACGTACATTTTGTGTAAGGATCATGAAGATAAGATTAGAGGGACTAGGCCTTGTAAGGAGCAGTACATACAGTCGTTTTTTCCTCGCTCTGTTTACAAGTGGAGCAGAAAATGAATTGACTGGCACTGGTTCAAATGGCTCTGAGCACTATGGCACTCAACTGCTGAGGTCATTAGTCCCCTAGAACTTAGAACTAGTTAAACCTAACTAACCTAAGCACATCACACACATCCATGCCCGAGGCAGGATTCGAACCTGCGACCGTTGCGGTCTCGCGGTTCCAGACTGCAGCGCCAGAACCGCGCGGCCACTTCGGCCGGCACTGGCACTGGTACACGGTACCCTCCGCCACACACCATACGGTAGCTTGCGGAGTACTGAACACTGAAATGGTTGTTTTGGCGGATGTTTACTATGGGCGAGCTATGTGTAGGGCATTTATTGGGCAGCAAGAGTGTTTACATAACACCAAGAGTACTGTGGGCCCTTGTTATTAGATGTAGTATGGCAAGAATATCAACCTGTGCCATCTTTTACAGCTAAATGAAGCCACTCGACAAAGCAACGGCATCATGAACTGACGTAAGGTCTAGACTTTTATAACTAGAAGCGTAATGGGCTGACCAGCGTATTTGGAATTTTATTGCATAAATAACATTGTTTTCGTACATATTGTCTCGTAGATAATTTTTCTAAGTCGTTATCCAAGTAGTATCCATCCTATTCCTTTGTACGTACCGAGATAATCAGAAAAAAGAATTGACAATGAAGTGAACATTTAATTATTAAATTATCAAAACATTATTTTTCCAACTTTGGAAGTTACGTAATAATAAAATCTTTGGCTGTAGTATGAATTATGTCAGAAATAGAATGATGCATTTGCTAAAAATAGAGTTACTTTCATAATAAAAAACTGCTAGTAAAACATTACGTAACTTGGACACATAATTTCACTGTCAAAGCACAGTTCTAATTTGTAGTTAGTGGCATAATTTATAACTTCTAGTACAAAGAAATATCTGAATAACTGCTAGGTAAATGACAGACCTTACCGATGAGTAAATTCAAACAATATTTCTGCTTGTTACAATTACGACAGTCAGTATTACGGTGAGTAATGTAACAAAATGTTCCTGTTCACAGCCAGTAAACAATCTTATTTTAACTGATCTTTGAGAATTAGTACAATATGTTGTATGTGTTTGCCATTTGATTATTATTTGACTACTGTGACGTGTGTGGTGTGACGTACTGAAAGTATGCATTAGGTACTGTTCCTACGTTATGACGCCAATAACTGTTCTTACGTAAGACTGCTTGCGAGTTAAATGTTCAGTTTCAATTTAATTATACTTCTTCCAGTGAGGAACTGGCGATCGATGGTTCTTTTCATTAATGACATACTTTGAAAACCTTTTTTCCAGATTTTCCGCTAACTACTGTTAATTAAAAACTAGTTTATGTAATGAAAATGCATAAAGTTAAGCGAACATTGTTTCTAATTGTCATTGCTAAAGTACTGAGCAGTGATGATTCGGTTATAACTTCATCTACCTCTCTCCGTTTTGCATTATTCTTCGGAGTAGATGCCTTTTGCCCACAGATTAGGAACTTTAGGTACACGGTCATATGGAAAAGCCTAATTAGCCGAAGAGGTAGGAGGGCTATATACTTAGTGCGTAGATTCCGAGCGTGGGGGGGGGACAGGGACTTCTCCTGACACCGCTGTATTTCCAGGGAGGAGACAGACTGGAACGTTCCGGGCTTGTCATAGGCTGTAGTTGTCTACAACTGAAATGGTGACTCTTTTGCTACATTATGCCCAGCCATTCCGCTGTTACAGCAATATCTGTCGCCAGCACGTTGCTGCATTCGGTAGTTGACACTGACGCTTGCGGTTCCATCTTACTGTTTGTATCGAACACGAGGCAGTGGTACCTGACTAAAAGCCTGCTACAGTTTCTGCTTCATAAGAGTGTCAATGACTTGGTGTTAGACCCAGTAGGAATCACTTGGTGTTAGACCCAGAAGGAATTTTCATCCTGCAGCGGAGAGTGCGCTGATTTGAAATTTCCTGGCAGATTTAAACTGTGTGCCGTAGAGGGACTTGAACCTAGGACTTTCGCTTTTCGCGGGCAAGCGACACTGTACCGACTGAACTATCCAAGCTTGGCTCACAACTCTTCCCACAGCCCCCCTCCTCCCCCCCCCCCCCCCCCGTTTCTTCCTCTCCTCACACCTTTGTTTCCGTCAGTACTTCTTCTCAAACCATCTGAACCTTACAGAATTTCTCCAGCATGCCGTTTCTCCGCGATCCTTTCTTTTGGAAAGCTAGTCCCGCAAGATAATAGAGCCCAGTACGTTGTCCTCTACGGCGAGTATTCATCAGAGACAATAGTATCGTCATGAGCAGGGTGGTGGTTGGCTTATGATACTGTGGTGTACGGGAAGATGTTGTCAAAGAGTGACTGTAGGAGAATACAGGATGACTTACACAAAATGGCGGTTGGTGTGATAAATCGTAGCTAACTCCAAATGTCAAAAAATGCAAGTTAATGCAAATGTTCGCATACAGCATTAGTAGTGTCCTGCTCGACACAAACACGTCGTTTAAATATCTGGGGGTAACGTTGCGAAGCCGTATGGAATTGAATGAGCATGTGAGGATTGTGGTAGGGAAAGTGAACGGTCGGTTTACGTTTATTGGGAGAATTTTGGGAAACTGTGGTTAACCTGCTCAAGTGTTTCGGATCGAAGTAATTCGCACGTGGGCTGCTATATACCGGTGGGTTCTAACAACAGACAAGTATTACGGGGATGCTTCGGTAACTCGAATGGGAATCCTTGAAGAGAAGATGTTCTTTTCAAGAAACATATTACGAAGAATTAAGAGAAGTGGCAGTTGAAGCTGACTGCAGTACGATTCTACTGCCGTCACCATACATTTCGTTTAAGGATCACGAAGAAATGCGAAAGCAGGGCTAATGCGGAAGCATATAGACAGGCGTTTTTCGCTAACTCTGCCGGCCGCGGTGTCCGAGCGGTTCTAGGCGCTTCAGTCCGGAACCGCGTGATTGCTACATTCGCAGGTTCGAATCCTGCCTCCGGCATGGATGTGTGTGATGTTCTTAGGTTAGTTAGGTTTAAGTAGTTCTAAGTTCTAGGGGACTGATGACATCAGATGTTGAGTCCCATAGTGCTCAGAGCCAGTTTTTCCTCACTAATCGCGAATGCAGCAGGAAAGGAAATGACTAATAGTGTTATATGGTACCCTCCGACACGCACCGTACGGTGATTTGCGGAGTATTTACGTAGCTGTAGAAGTGGAAGATATGCAGGAGAACTTCTCTGAAGTTGGGGCAGTAGGAGAAGAGGTGCCGGTAGGCGTAAAGCTGTCAGAGTGGGTCATGAACCGTGCACTGACAGCCAAGTCGGTGCACCAATCGTCATCGAAAGCACAAGATTCGAGTCCTGCTGCAGCACACACTTTTAATTTGTCAGCATGTTAGACGTTGAGCCACACCATCAGTGTCTTCTAACATATGACCGTCATTACATACTCTGGATCTCAAATTCATAAGCGATTCTGCACATTGATGATACAATTCCCGTCATTTGAGGTTCTTAGATGCAGCCTTTCTTGTAAGGATCCTGCTTATGCGAAGCTGCGTTTGCCCAATAATGCGCGAATTACTCAAACAATCGAAATCGAACGAGATGACTACCACGCCAGGTGCGGCCTCTGGTAATTCTCTCCTCTACCCGTGTAGAGCTGAGGCAGCTATGATCTTCGTTAACTGGAGCATAGACGCATTCACCTGTTGCACAACATGTGGTATTGTGGAGAGCGCTCCGAGAGGGCACCAATTGGCAGTGCGACGGACCCGCCACTACGATGCGCTGGTGTGAAACTCGTGTGGCGACGGGCTGGTCAGCCGGGAAGCCGGCCGGGCGGATACACGGCTTAACGCGATGATTGGCTGCGCTTCTCGCTACGTACTGTCCGGGGACCGCGTTGCCAAACATGGCGCCTCTGCCCTCCCGCACACAGCCTACCTGTCCGTGCGGGACAACCAAGTTCTTCATTGGTGTGAACGCAAAAACATAGTATCCTTCAGAGTATCAATGAGACACTCCTGTTGGACTTGAAATATTATGATCATTTAGGTCGTTGACATTTACTTATTTGGTGGCACTGACATTTGGCCTGCTGTCTAGATACTAAAGCAGATCGTTATAGCAAGTTTTCATTAATTATACAGGTATTCTGCTGAACGAAGTAAGGATACTATCGTGCGATGTAATGTTAATGGGACAACAAACTGCAACTACGTGTCGTTTGTTAACGTGTGAGTATGTTGTTATACAGGGTGATTCTTGTTAACGTGTAAAAACCTCAGAAGCGACGTAGATGATGCTGAGACAATTTAATACAAGACACTTGGGGCAGTAAATGTCGGGAAGCACCCCAAAATTGGATGAAAAACGTTGAGCATCTGAAGTCACCAAGCGATGTACCTCGCAGCACGAGCAGCCATTGCGGCTATCGGTCTGTCGCTCCTAATCATCGCAGACACGTCGATGTGGCTCGGGCCTACGTCCGCCACTTTAGTACGTGTAGCTCTGGGTTCGTGTCTGGCGTCTGGCAGGCAGTATTAGTTTCATTGCGTGAGACAATTACCGTTTAGGCTGCGTTTACAATTTATTAATTTATACACCATTTTCGCGGTCTCTGCTAGCTTATTGCAAAGTATAGCTTAACAAAAACCTACCACATTGTGTCACAAGTAAATGAGTATAGGCTGCCGAATTGCGTTGTTAGCAGTAAAAAACTTATGATATCCCCGCTAAGTAATGTCTGCAAACAAAAACAGAAGGAAAAAAAGCAAAGAAACACAGAAGAAGAACAGCTTTTGCTTGGTTACAGGCAGGACAATAGTTTTGTAACTTCCGCGTTTACAATAGATCACATTTACAAAAGGTTAGCCGCCCGGAGTGGCCGTGCGGTTCTAGGCGCTACAGTCTGGAACCGAGCGACCGCTACGGTCGCAGGTTCGAATCCTGCCGCGGGCATGGATGTGTGTGATGTCCTTAGGTTAGTTAGGTTTAATTAGTTCTAAGTTCTAGGCGACTTATGACCTCAGAAGTTAAGTCGCATAGTGCTCAGAGCCATTTGAACCAACAAAAGGTTGAATGCAAGTACTGCATCGCTCAATTATCGCTTCTTATAAACACTCGGAAATGTCCTCCGTATTTTGGATGTGACGTACCATGTTCAACATTTGTCATTCACCTTTGGGGTATTTCCCGACATTTGCGGTGCCATGTATCTTATATTGCTTCAGGGTTTTCAAACGTTGATAACAATCACGCTGTATTACAACTATATTGGAATTACGATACAAGTTACACTATGTGATCAAAAGTATCCGGACACCTGCCTGAAAATGACTTACAAGTTCATGGCGCCCTCCATCGGTAATGCTGGAATTCAATGTAGTGTTGGCCCACCCTTAACCTTGATAACAGCTTCCACTCCCGCTGGCATACGTTCAGCCAGGAGCTGGAAGGTTTCTTGGGAAATGGCAGCCCATTCTTCGAGTGCTGCACTGAGGAGAGGTATCGAAGTCGGTCGGTGAAGCCTGGCACGAAGTCGGCGCTCCAAAACAACCCAAAGGTGTTCTTTAGGATTCATGTCAGGGATGTTATTGTCCTGTAACCACTGCGCCACAGGTCGTGCATTATGAATAGGTGCTCGAACGTGTCGAAAGATCCAATCGCCATCCCCGAATTGCTCTTCAACAGTGGGAAGCGAGAAGGTGCTTACAACATCAATGTAGGCCTGTGCCATGATAGTGCCACGCAAAATAAAAATGGGTGCAAGCCCCCTCCATGAAAAAAAACGACCACACCATAACTCCACCGCCGGCCGCTGTGACCGAGCGGTTCTAAGGGTTTCATCCGGCACCGCGCTGCTACTAAGGTCGCAGATTCGAATCCTGCCTCGAGCATGGATATGTGTGATGTCCTTAAGTTAGTTAGGTTTAAGTAGTTCTTAGTCTAGGGGGCTGATGCTCTCAGATGTTTAGTCCCACAGTGCTTAGAGCCATTTGAACCATATCACCACCGCCTCCGACTTTTACTGTTGGCACTACACACTCTGGCATACGCCGTACCCACACCCTGCCATCGGATCGCCACACTGTGTACCGCGATTCGTCACTCCACACAACGTTTTTCCACTGTCCAATCGTCCAATGTTTACGCTCCTTACACCAAGTGAAGCGTCATTTGGCATTTACCGGCGTGATTTGTGGCTTATCAGCAGCCGCTCTACCATGTAATCCAAGTTTTATCAAATGGTTCAAATGGCTCTGAGGTCATCAGTGCCTTAGAACTACTTAAACCTAACTAACCTAAGGACATCACACACATCCATGCCCGAGGCAGGATTCGAACCTGCAACCGTAGCGGTCGCGCTGTTCCAGACTGTAGCGCCTAGAACCGCTCGGCCACCACGGCCGGCCAAGTTTTATCACCTCCCACCTAACTGTCATAGTACTTGTAGTGGATCCTCATGCAGTTTGAAATTCCTTTGTGATGGTCTGGATAGATGTCTGCCTACTACACATTACGACCCTCTTCAACTATCGGCGATCTCTGTCAGTCAAGAGACGAGGTCTGCCCGTACGCTTCTGTACTGTACGTGTCCCTTCACGTTTCCATTTCACTATCACATCGGAAACAGTGGACATAGGGATGTTTAGGAGTGTTGAAATCTCGCGTACAGACGTATGACACAAGTGACACCCAATCACCTGACCACGTTCAAAGTCCGTGAGTTCCGCGAAGCTCCCCATTCTGCTTTCTCACGATGTCTAATGACAACTGAGGTTGCTGATATGCAGTACCTGGTAGTAGGTGGCAACACAATGCACCTAATATGAAAACCTACGTTTTTTGGGGTGTCCGGATACTTTTGATCACATAGTGCATGTTGATGTAATAATATGGTGTACTATATATTGTGTACTGTTGAGGTAAAACATTATAAATACTGCCCACCGCGTTCTGAATACCGTCTGTTGACGTTGAAGGAACTAACACCCTAAGGAAAGCATATAATCGAAGCAGACACGAATGGGGGAGTCATTCTAGCGACGACGTGTCGCAAGTGGGGAAATCCACTGACATAAGCGTTTTGGACAAGCGGCAGGTAGTCGTGGTCCAGTGCCTGGGAGAAACATCTTGCAAACAGTGATGATGGTCGGCTGTTCGTGTGCTACTGTTGTGAGCATCCGTGCAAAATGGTTGAAGAACGGTCACACCATGTGTAGGTGACAAGATGTTGGATCCACGCTTCATCACAGAACGTGGAAGTTGGAGGCTTGCCGCTCTGTAAAGCATAAATGCACATCTGACGACGTATAATGCTAGTTTAGGTACAAATATTTCGTAGCACACCATTCGGCGTACATTGTTGAACGTGGAGCTCCGCAGCAAACGATCCTGTTCGTGCATCCATATTGACTCAATAACATCGTCAGTTACGATCATCGAGATCGGATCGATGAAAATGTTTTGTCTGGTGGGGTGTATGATACTTCCTGTTACTCCAGGTCGATGGTATTGTCGAATACTCTGCCATCCAGGTGAATGGTTGCTCGAAACATGTATCACGACACGCATGCAGGCCGGTAGTGACAGTATTTAGCTATGGGCAACATTCATTTGGGCTTCAATACTTCTAATTGTCGAAACCGAAGACATTGCGACAACTGCGGACTACGTGACCATCATTGCGGACCACCTGCATCCCTTCATGTTCGATGTTTTCCTCAACGATTATAGCAGCGAGGTAAAACAATGTGCGACAGTAGCTTGAGGAGCAAGATAGTTAAAACCTATTGATGTTGTGGCCACCAAATTCGCCTGGTATGATTCCAAAGGTATACACCTGGGAAGCTATCGAATGTTAGTTCCATGTCCACAAATTACTGGCCCTTAATTTACGCGAATTGTGTGGCCTCTGTGAAGGCCTCTGGTGCCACATAGAAACCAGCCAAGAACTTGTCGAATCCGTGCTACACAAACCACTGCAGTATTATGTTCCTAAGTTGAAGTAACATACTATCAAATAAGTGGTCACAACGCTTTCGCTCATTAGTTTATGTTTGTGAATTAATAATTCTGTGATATTTGTTGTATATTATTATTAAGTTGATTTTCTATGTTTATGCCTCCCTCACATGAGGGGCGTAATAAGATACGCACGTATTTCAACATCTATCATTCGCTTTCAGCACCTCCCACAGTACACAGACGCAGTCTCTAAGCACCGGAGCCAGTGCTGCTACATTGAACTGTAAAGCGATCAGATGAGGATTTTTACACCTAATACAGATCCAGGTATTTCCGTCCAGGCATCTCTCTCCTCGCAGCATTTAGCTTCATAGCCAATTCCGACCAAGCTATTTCATCCAGCAGCCAGGGTCTCCAGGCTTCGGGGACAGAATTCCGTTAGTTAT
Source organism: Schistocerca serialis cubense (assembly GCF_023864345.2). Lineage (NCBI taxonomy): Eukaryota > Metazoa > Arthropoda > Insecta > Orthoptera > Acrididae > Schistocerca > Schistocerca serialis. The sequence continues at coordinate 455,477,491 of NC_064641.1, read as the reverse complement.
CCTTCGGTAGACATCCATGGTAATTCCAACACTGTGACTCAGATGACCCTGAAACAACACATTGCGCATCTGATCTTGTGACTCCACTTTCACGAGAGTCGTGTCATTTCTGTCCACGTTACGGCATTGCAGCCTTCAGAGGCAAGTATTTAATTTTCCTGCCGTCGTCACACACCGTTGTCCTCAAAGTAAGATGTTACAAGTCCTGTTGTGATCTATGTCTAATGCTGTTTTTGTGAGTTAGTGTCTGCAAAATATGTAGTGTTATGCGTCCGTTTTTTTCCCCAAAATTTTCCCGTAACTAATATCAAACCGGAGTTAAAAAGACCAGTCAAATCAGAATAATTAATCCCCACCAACTAATGAAACTTGTATCAATACCGGTGATTGCCAGTAGCTAATGAATGTAATTTGCATTTTTATACGGATTTGCGTCGTTCGTGTAAATAAGAGGCAACTCTGGAAGGACGTAAGCTGAACAGCAAGTGAGCGAGTGTCAGGTCATGTAGGCCGACAGCAACCGACGGAGAGATCCCGGGAAACGCCAGTCGATAGTTGCATAGGTCAATCCCACTGCCTTTCTTTGAGGAGATGCCGCTGTGCGCCGGTCACTGAAGTCACAAAATAGATGCGATCTCCAACAGTGTAGCACCACCAGTCTGTTTTATAACTCGAAAGATGGAAACTGAAAAGCCGTTTTTGGCGATTTTATCGTTGTAATCATTTAGCGAGACATGTGTAGGAGGACGTAATATCTTGTCCGACTTTTCCCGGAAAGTACTTTCTCGAAATATATATAGCAAATCTCTCTGTGATGCACAACTCCCCTCTTGTAGTGTGTGCCACAGGAGTTTGTTGAACATCTCCATAACACTCTAAACGATCCAGTGAGGAAACGTGCCGCTCTTCACTGCGTCTTTTCTATTCTTCTACTAATCCAATCAGGTTACGACACCAAACTGATAAACAGTACTCAAGAATTGGTCAAACAAGTGTTTTGTGAGCTAGTTGTCTCATAGATCAATTACATTTTTTTTTTTGCCAATGAATCTTAGTCAGGTTTTGTTTTCTGTGGCTATTTCAATTTAGGTTGCTCTGAATGGTTACTCACATGTATTTCACTGTAGTTCACGTTTCCAGTGACTTGCCTTCAACAGCGTAATCATGCAGCAGTGGATCTGTTCGCCTCTTTATGCGCAGTACGTTACGTTTATTTACGTTCAGGATCAGCTACCAGTCGCAGCACCAGTCACCGACCCTCCACAGATCTTGCTTAAGTGGCTACAGCCCCCTGGCGTTGATGCCTTCTTATAGATAACGTGTCGTTTCTGAACAGCTTTAATGGAGCTTCCGAGGTTATTATCTAGATAGATCATTTATATGTGTTGCAAACAGTAACGGTCACATCTCACGTCCTTGGGCACCCCTGAAATTTCCTTTACATCTGTTGAGAAGTGAAAATTGAGGATGTTAGATAACGATCAGTTTGGCTTTAGGAGAGGTAAAGGAGGCAGAGAGGCATTTCTGATGCGGTTGATAATGGAAGAGGGAGTAAAGGAAAATCAAAACTCGTTCATAGAATTTTTCAACCTGGAAAGAAACGATCAACAGTGTAAAATAGTGCAAGATTTTCGAAATTCTGAGAAAAATAGGGGTAAGCAGTAGGAAAAGAAGGGTAATATACGATATGTACAAGAACCAAGAGGGAACAATAAGGGTAGAAGACCAATAATGATGTGCTCGTACTTAAAAGGGTGTGACACAGGTGGTAATCTTTCGCCCTTTCTGTTCAATCTATACACTGAAGAAGCAATGACAGAAATAAAAGAAAGGTTTAAGAGTGAAATTCAAATTCAAGGTGAAATAATATCAATGATAAGAATCGCTGATGACTTTGCTACCCTCAGTGAAAGTGAAGAAGTATTGCGGGATCTGCTGAATGGAATGAGCACTTAAATGAGTACAGAATATGGACTGAGAGTAAATCGAAGAAACATCTACATCTACATCTATACTCCGCGAGCCACCTTACGGTGTGTGGCGGAGGGTACTTATTGTACCACTATCTGATCCCCCCTTCCCTGTTCCATTCACGAATTGTGCGTGGGAAGAACGACTGCTTGTAAGTCTCCGTATTTGCTCTAATTTCTCGGATCTTTTCGTTGTGATCATTACGCGAGATATATGTGGGCGGTAGTAATATGTTGCCCATCTCTTCCCGGAATGTGCTCTCTCGTAATTTCGATAATAAACCTCTCCGTATTGCGTAACGCCTTTCTTGAAGTGTCCGCCACTGGAGCTTGTTCAGCATCTCCGTAACGCTCTCGCGCTGACTAAATGTCCCCATGACGAATCGTGCTGCTTTTCGCTGGATCATGTCTATCTCTTCTATTAATCCAACCTGGTAAGGGTCCCATACTGATGAGCAATACTCAAGAATCGGACGAACAAGCGTTTTGTAAACTACTTCTTTCGTCGATGAGTCACATTTTCTTAGAATTCTTCCTATGAATCTCAACCTGGCGCCTGCTTTTCCCACTATTTGTTTTATGTGATCATTCCACTTCAGATCGCTCCGGATAGTAACTCCTAAGTATTTTACGGTCGTTACCGCTTCCAATGATTTACCACCTATGGCATAATCGTACTGGAATGGATTTCTGCCCCTATATATGCGCATTATATTACATTTATCTACGTTTAGGGAAAGCTGCCAGCTGTCGCACCATGCATTAATCCTCTGCAGGTCCTCCTGGAGTACGTACGAGTCTTCTGATGTTGCTACTTTCTTGTAGACAACCGTGTCATCTGCAAATAGCCTCACGGAGCTACCGATGTTGTCAACTAAGTCATTTATGTATATTGTAAACAATAAAGGTCCTATCACGCTTTCCTGCGGTACTCCCGAAATTACCTCTACATCTGCAGATTTTGAACCGTTATGAATGACATGTTGTGTTCTTTCTTCTAGGAAATCCTGAATCCAATTACAAACCTGGTCCGATATTCCGTAAGCTCGTATTTTTTTCACTAAACGTAAGTGCGGAACCGTATCAAATGCCTTCCTGAAGTCCAGGAATACGGCATCAATCTGCTCGCCAGTGTCTACGGCACTGTGAATTTCTTGGGCAAATAGGGCGAGCTGAGTTTCACATGATCTCTGTTTGCGGAATCCATGTTGGTTATGATGAAGGAGATTTGTATTATCTAAGAACGTCATAATAGAGAACACAAAACATGTTCCATTATTCTACAACAGATTGACGTAAGCGAAATAGGCCTATAATTATTCGCATCTGATTTATGACCCTTCTTGAAAATGGGAACGACCTGCGCTTTCTTCCAGTCGCTAGGTACTTTACGTTCTTCCAGCGATCTACGATAAATTGCTGATAGAAAGGGGGCAAGTTCTTTAGCATAATCACTGTAGAATCTTAAGGGTATCTCGTCTGGTCCGGATGCTTTTCCGCTACTAAGTGATAGCAGTTGTTTTTCAATTCCGATATCGTTTATTTCAATATTTTCCAATAATGGGAAGTAGCAGAAACGAGAACAGTGAGAGACTTAACATCAGGATTAGTTATCACGAAGTAGATGAATTTAAGGAATTCTGTTACCTAGGCGACAAAATAACAACGGATGGAGCGACTAGAACATAAAAAGCAGACTAACACTAGCAAAAAGAACATTTCTGGCCAAGAGGAATCTGTTAGTATGAAACGTAAGCCTCAATCTGAGGAAGAAATTTCTGAGAATTTGTGTTTGGAACACAGCATTATATAAGAGTGAAACCTGGACGTTGGGAAAACCGAAAAAGAAGAGGATCGAAGCATTTCAGATGTGATGCTATTGAAGTATGTTGAGAACTAGGTGGACTGCTAAGTTAAGGAATGAGGAGGTTCTCCGCAGAATCGGCGAGAGAAGAAATGTATGGAAAACACTGACAAGAAAGAGGGACAGGATGGTAGGAATTCTGTTCAGACGTCAGGGAATAACTTCCGTGGTAATGGAGGGAGCTGTAGAGGGTAAAAGCTGTAGAGAAAGAAATTGGAATAAACCTAGCAAATATTTGAGGATGTATGTTGCAAGTACTACTCTGAGATGAAGAGGTTGGCACAGGAGAGGAATTCTTGGCAGAGCGCATCGAACAGTCAGAAGACTGATGACTGAAGAAAAAGAAAAAAAAAAAAAGAAAAGAAAAGTCAAGGAACACGGAATTATGAACCTGGGCGGCGATATCTACAGCGCTATTCATCTCAAGAGCCCGTAAAGCTATTAGTGGCCTAAGGCTGCGTCAAATTATGTTGAATCTAGTGGCAAGAGCCACTTACATATGACCTCCATTTGACGCAACCTTACCTCATGATTAATTTTGTGGGCTACTGAAAATGACTGGTGAGTCGAAACCGGTTTTTATGGGAGTGTTGACTCCTGTTAACTTTATTATTAAGCATATTTCATCTGATAGCATTGACACGTTCTGAATCTTGCGTAACACTAATCATTTTTCAAGGGCCTCCAAAAATTTAGATGTGTGCAGACTTTTTTTCCGTTCGCTCTCCGTAACTTAGTTTCAGCGAATCTCACCAGCAAGTGGAGGATCCGGGTTGAATTCCCGGGACTGCAATAAATGTTTCGTTCGTGGGAAGATGGAATGGGGTCCTTTCAGCTTAATAAACTCAACTGAGAAGCTTCTTGAATAATAACTAGAGACTGAAATGTGCTGTATGCCGAAAAAGGGCGGAAAAACTATGTTTTGAAGCTACGTCTCGTCGTACCGCACCCGAATGAAGCCAGATGGCACAGGATGACCCGGCGGCCGGTCAGCGTCGCACGGTGGTCTGAGATTCATCGCGGAGCTTAAATTAGTCTTTTGTTTGTAAATCTTTTTCTGAAATTACATTATCCAGCTCTCATAATATTTCACTAACCTCTGCACACTAACAATGTATACTCTGAATCTCAGTGTACGCTCTTCCGACTGATCCATGCAGCTACACAGTTCAGGTAACCATCCGCCCGTGGGTACTTTATGAAACTGAGTTTGTAATACTTGGACGGAGCGACACTTGTACGGAGAGGGAATGCGTTGACGTTTGAACAATGCGCAAAACACTATTGGTAGTGGACAATGTGTTCCACAAGTAGGATACACCAGCCCGTCCGCCACTATCTGCGACGTATTCTGAGCAAGTCCAAAGCCCCATCCCCTGCACAAAGTTCCCTGTCCACGCACCAGTTCGTAGAGTGCATGGCTTTCTCCTAGGGTTCGCCTCTGACTGGCAAGTAGTGTTCCGTGGTTTATTGCCGAGATAATGAAGTTCACCGATACCACCAAAGGGAAGTGTTTATTGATTTACAACGGTCATTAGTATATAGTGGACTGTACAAACAAACAAGACATGACTTACTGGCGCCGAGTAAACTTCAAAACGAATAAATACAAAGGAAGACTGCCCGCAAAAAATAAAGCAGTTTTAGCGAAGGTAGCCATGTTTGTATTCTAGATGAAGCAGCAAATGAAGTGCGAAAATATTTTGTCAACGCAAAGAAGCGGACAAAAGAAACATATGATACATTTTCATCAGTTTACGTTGAAGAAGTGGGGCAGCTGTTCAGTCGAGGCTATGACTTAGTGACATCGTAACCATCACATACAAGTGCGAACATCAAGACAAGTTCCAGCAAAAATTTCATTCAGACTGATTAATGTTTATGACAAAAAGTTGGTACTGTGCTTAGAAAAAAAAGAAAACAATTTTGTGGTGGAATGGATTTTAACACTTTATCATAAAGTAAATGTTACTACAAAGCACATAACCATTAAAATTCAGCGGTACCATAACGTTTTCCTTCCTGCATACAAGAGGCTTCTTCTTGTAATTTCAAGATCAGAGTCGCTTTTCCTTGAATTTTCTGGATAAAAATCTGCTCTCTGTCTTCTTGAGGAGGTGCAGCGGTAGGGATATCTGATTGTAGGCCAGTGCCTGTTTCCTTCAAGGTTGTTGATTGTACTGAACAGGACTTCGTTGCATGCCGTACATTGGTATTTGCACAGATAACAGGCAAAATAGTGGATTTCCAACGACTAGCTGCCAATTGTTTCTCTTCAGTTTTCCTAGAAATTTTGCCACTTGTTTTTCCCAGTTTCAGTTCATGGCAACTAAGGAGCAAATGCGGTTCTATTTGAGGGTGGTAGAAATCAAAAATTGTCTCTGACATCTTTCGTTGTGACACAACTCTTTCAAACAGTTCTTAGACGTGCTTGTAATTCAAATACAGACTAATCGTTTTGGGATCTAAGGGTAAACACTCCAAAGATGTGAAACAGACATTTTTTTGAAAAAAAGGAGTTGTAGTGCGGAGTCTCCCTTTTAAATGGAGAGTATCTGTTTTTAAAGGGATGAAACGTAGCATGATGGTCGGGTTAGGAAATAGAAAGCGGTCATAAACATCAATATCAACATATCAATACACGATGCCTAGTTTTTATGTTTATAGTATGCGATAGTGTCTTACACGCCTTCTCTTCTAATCTACATTTATATTCCGCAAGCCACCCAACGGTGTGTGGCGGAGGGCACTTTACGTGCCACTGTCATTACCTCCCTTTTCTGTTCCACTCGCGTATGGTTCGCGGGAAGAACGACTGTCTGAAAGCCTCCGTGCGCGCTCGAATCTCTCTAATTTTACATTCGTGATCTCCTCGGGAAGTATAAATAGGGGGAAGCAATATATTCGATACCTCATCCAGAAACGCGCCCTCTCGAAACCTGGCGAGCAAGCTACACCGCGATGCAGAGCGCCTCTCTTGCAGAGTCTGCCACTTGAGTTTGCTAAACATCTCCGTAACGCTATCACGGTTACCAAATAACCCTGTGACGAAACGCGCCGCTCTTCTTTGGATCTTCTCTATCTCCTCCGTCACCCCGATCTGGTACGGATCCCACACTGATGAGCAATACTCAAGTATAGGTCGAACGAGTGTTTTGTAAGCCACCTCCTTTGTTGATGGACTACATTTTCTAAGGACTCTCCCAATGAATCTCAACCTGGTACCCGCCTTACCAACAATTAATTTTATGTTATCATTCCACTTCAAATCGTTTCGCACGCATACTCCCAGATATTTTACAGAAGTAACTGCTACCAGTGTTTGTTCCGCTATCATATAATCATACAATAAAGGATCCTCCTTTCTATGTATTCGGAATACATTACATTTATCTATGTTGAGGGTCAGTTGCCACTCCCTGCATCAAGTGCCTATCCGCTGCAGATCTTCCTGCATTTCGCTACAATTTTCTAATGTTGCTACTTCTCTGTATACTACAGCATCATCCGCGAAAAGCCGCATGGAACTTCCGACACTATCTACTAGGTCATTTACATATATTGTGAAAAGCAATGGTCCTATAACACTCCCCTGTGGCACGCCAGAGGTTACCTTATCATCTGTAGACGTCTCTCCATTGATAACAACATGCTGTGTCCTGTTTGCTAAAAACTCTTCAATCCAGCCACACGGCTGGTCTGATATTCAGTAGGCTCTTACTTTGTTTGTCGGGCGACAGTGGGGAACTGTATCGTATGCCTTCCGGAAGTCAAGGAAAATAGAATCTACCTGGGAGCCTGTATCTAATATTTTCTGGGTCTCGTGAACAAATAAAGCGAGTTGGGTCTCACACGATCGCTGTTTCCGGAATCCATGTTGATTCCTACAGAGTAGATTCTGGGTTTCCAAAAACGACATGATACGCGAGCAAAAAACATGTTCTAAAATTCTACAACAGATCGACGTCAGAGATATAGGTCTATAGTTTTGCGCATCTGCTCGACGACCCTTCTTGATGACTGGGACTACCTGTGCTCTTTTCCAATCATTTGGAACCTTCCGTTCCTCTAGAGACTTGCGGTACACGGCTGTTAGAAGGGGGGCAAGTTCTTTCGCGTACTCTGTGTAGAATCGAATTGGTATCTCGTCAGGTCCAGTGGACTTTCCTTTGTGGAGTGATTCCAGTTGCTTTTCTATTCCTTGGACACTTATTTCGATGTCAGCCATTTTTTCGTTTGTGCGAGGATTTAGAGAAGGAACTGCAGATCGGTCTTCCTCTGTGAAACAGCTTTGGAAAAAGGTGTTTAGTATTTCAGCTTTACGCGTGTCATCCTCTGTTTCAATGCCATCATCATCCCGGAGTGTCTGGATATGCTGTTTCGAGCCACTTACTGATTTAACGTAAGACCAGAACTTCCTAGGATTTTCTGTCAAGTCGGTGCATAGAATTTTACTTTCGAATTCACTGAACGCTTCACGCATAGCCCTCCTTACGCTAACTTTGACATCGTTTAGCTTCTGTGTGTCTGAGAGGTTTTGGCTGCGTTTAAACTTGGAGTAAAGCTCTCTTTGCTTTCGCAGTAGTTTCCTAACTTTGTTGTTGAACCACGGTGGGTTTTTCCCGTCCCTCACAGTTTTACTCGGCACGTACCTGTCTAAAACGCATTTTACGATTGCCTTGAACTTTTTCCATAAACACTCAACATTGTCAGTGTTACAGAAATTTTCGTTTTGATCTGTTAGGTAGTCTGAAATCTGCCTCCTATTACTCTTGCTAAACAGATAAACCTTCCTCCCTTTTTTTATATTCCTATTAACTTCCATGACCATCCGGGCCGCCATGTGCTGTTGCCATTTTTCGGGGTGCACTCAGCCTCGTGATGCCAAATGAGGAGCTACTCGACCGAATAGTAGCGGCTGCGGTCAAAGAAAACCATCGTAACGACCGGGAGAGCGGTGTGCTGATCACACGCCCCTCCTATCCGCATCCTCAACTGAGGATGACACGGCGGTCTGGTGGTCCCGATGGGCCACTTGTGGCCTGAAGACGGAGTGCTTTATTAACTTCCATATTCAGGGATGCTGCAACGGCCTTATGATCACTGATTCCCTGTTCTGCACCTACAGAGTCGAAAAGTTCGGGTCTGTTTGTTATCAGTAGGTCCAAGATGTTATCTCCATGAGTCGGTTCTCTGTTTAATTGCTCGAGGTAATTTTCGGATAGTGCACTCAGTATAATGTGGTTCTAAACTTTGAACAAAACAGAAAAATTCTTTACAATATCAGTACAATGCATTTCACGCAAAAGATAATGGACACTCGGAAGCCGAATAGCGAGAAGCCGATGTGCGAAAAAAAAAAAAAAAAAAAGAATCACTTCTAAGCGATATGACTGAAGAAAGTATTCGTCACAGGTGACCAGAGAAATAAAAGTCTCAATAATTTTCCCAGCATTTTCACTATCAAAATACGTTCCCGTTTCTAGGAAGAACACTCAATGAATGAATCTGGTGTTAGTTCAAGTTACCATACCTCTTTTCAGCTTGCAAAGGGTTTCGCAGTTTCACTGAATTTTTGGTTATGTTGACAGTGCGGAAATTTGGCTACAGCTAAAACTTATACACCTACAGCGTGAGGTTTTCGTGATTAGTTTCTTAGCTGAACTAGTCTCACAGACTTCTGTTTCTCAATGTACATTTTCAAGACTTTACAAGTCTGCAGCTACGATTATATCGATGTTTGGACTTACACGTAAAGGATGCTCTTTTTCGCAATGAAGAGGACGTAACCCAGCCACAGAAGCTCACTGGCAGACTTTAACTTAAGAATTGTCTTCGAATTAACATTACTCTAAAAGTGGACCCAGACATCGATCCTTTATTGAACAGCAAAATAGGTAATATTCATTGCCTTTCTATGTTTTTATGTTTAACGTTTCAGTAAAGTGGTAACAAAATATTAACTTTTCTAACTTAATTTTTAAAAATTTTTAATTTTAATTTCGTCCTTAAAAAGCAGTTATCATAAGATTGCAATTTTCGCAAGAAATACGTTTCTTACTTAGCTGCCACCCGCTCTTTGCATCATCAAAATATTAAAAGAAATGTTGAATTCCATTGTCAGTTCTCATTAGGTTGAATTTCGTTGACAGTTGTTATTAATACAACAGTCTGAAAAATAACTTTCCCACGAAACATGTTAGCGAACCACCCTGAAGCGGTACGTGACTGCTCACTGCCGTGGTGTGAGCGCGAGCCAGCTCGCACGGATAGCTGTGTGCTGAACCGCTAGACTTCTTAGCGTTTCTGTACCTGTGAAAAGCCGGTTAGCCCGGCGAGAGCCCCGACTTTGTGCAAGTGTCACTCCGTGCAAATGCCACTGCGTGCAAGTGTTTCAACCTCTATCAAACTTACTGGCGGATTAAAACTGTGTGCCGCTTTGGATCTCGAATCTGCGACGTTCGCCTTTCACGGGAAAGTGTTTTGCCGACTGAGCAATCGAAACATGGCTCATGACCCATCCTCACAGCTGTATTTCCCCCAGTACCTCTTCTCCCATCTTCTAAACTTCAGAGGCGGTTTCCTGGATATCTTGCGGGACTTGATAAGCGAGGACTGCGTGTGAGATCGCTCTCTAAGTTTTCATATATTTCTAGGTTTCAGATACATATTTTAACGGTTTTTGTGATAATATTTACTATATAAGTGACGTATTAGTGGTTTCTTCATTCACCTCTCCCTTCCTTGTGTTGTGACCTGATATTTGTGAGTGTTTCGTATCGAGCAACTTAACCTCTTGCTGTGTTTACATTCCGCGCTGACCAGTTGCAGCTGTAGCGGCGCATCGAAAGCTAAGTACTAATTAATTGTTTGTGTATAGTGGTTTATTTAGGAACTTTAGCAGTCTTCAACCGGTGTTCTTGGTGTTTTCTGGTGAAATAATTTCAGAAGAACCTTTTGGGAACTGTTTTCAGCTTCGTTACTGTGCCATTAGACGTTTGATTCTCTTTCTGTATTAGTCTTTTGTTATATTCACATTTATTGTTTATTAATACTGTTAATAATAGTAGTTACTTCCCTTGTAGAGTAAGTTTGTGATTATTGTAGTCAGGTTTTTAACATCTTCTTATTGTAGTAGCGGAACTTAGAAAAAATAAAATTTTACCATGAGTGAGAAGTGTGGGCTTTGCCGTAGGTTCGTGAGTAGTCGATTGCGTTGTGAGACTTGTTCGAAGTATTTTCACTGGGGGGAATGCAGTGGGGAAGCCAGTGGGAATTCTGGTGAGATCCTCTCCTGGAACTGCAGGTTATGTAGCAAGAGTAAGTTGATAGAGGAGCAGGAGCGTAAGATCTGTGCCCTTCAGGTGCAGTTGAAAAACGCACAGGAGGAGCTAGATAGGATGAGGAGAGAGAAGGGGGTTGGGGAATGGGAGCTGGCTATTGGCAAGAGATCTGCTAGGAGAAGAAGATTTTCAGATAGTTTTACTATTGGTGTTTACAATAGATATGACCAACTGTCGCCGGCCGAAGTGGCCGTGCGGTTAAAGGCGCTGCAGTCTGGAACCGCAAGACCGCTACGGTCGCAGGTTCGAATCCTGCCTCGGGCATGGATGTTTGTGATGTCCTTAGGTTAGTTAGGTTTAACTAGTTCTAAGTTCTAGGGGACTAATGAACTCAGAAGTTGAGTCCTATAGTGCTCAGAGCCATTTGAACCATTTTTTTGACCAACTGTCAGAGTCTAGTGGAGAGGAATCTCTAGTAGCTGTAGATGTAGGAAGTATGCAGCAGACCTCAGTAGTTACTGTGCCTAGAACAGTTGCAAAGAGTTCTCATGGCAGAGGTGTAGGCCAGCAGTTGCAGGAAGTGCTGGGGAGTGAGTACCAGGTCACCAGCATTGTGAAACCTAATGCAGGGTTGGCTCAGGTGACTGTTAACATAGGGGGGCTATGTAGGGATTTTACTAAAAAGGATCAGGTAGTGATTGTGGGTGGGGCTGGTAATAGTATTGATAGGGATGGGGAGTATAACATAGATGGTGACCAGGAAAAGATAGCCACTCAGACTGGCAACACGAATTTGCATTTCGTGGAATTGTTTCAGCGTCACGATCGGCCTCATCTTAATACAGCCGTCAGGCGTAATAACATGAGACTTGGGGGTGCGCTGATGATAGAAGGCATGGGTCACATTTCAGTGGTGTCGGTGGAGTCTATCAGCAGGACGGGTTTCACTAGACATGGCCTGCACCTCAACAGATATGGGAAGGGGAGGCTGGCAAAGCTTATAGATGACAGCATAGGTGGGGTTGGTGGGATCACTCATGGCAAAATTCCTGCAGTAGTGGGTGTTAGAGCTGCACCTTTTTTCGATTGAAGTCAGCTGATAGGTATTCCTGCTTAAGGGAAGTCTCTCTAACAAGGGAATCACTTTTGACAAAGCTTAGGTATCCGAGTAATGAGGGAATTAGTATATTTCATCAAAATATACAAGGTATTAGAGATAAAGTTAGTGAACTGCTTATAGATGTTGACTCTGAAATTATTGGTGTATCTGAACACTTCTTAAATAAGGAGCTTATTCAGAGGCTTCCTTTACCAGGATACAGTGTGGCTGGCAGCTTTTCGAGGAGCTCTTTGCGGTGTGGAGGAGTAGCCATGTATGTGAAAAACGGCATCCCATTTGAGTCAATTGATGTTTCAAAGTACTGCACTGAAAAGGTGTTTGAATGTTGTGCAGGTGTGGTTAAATTTAACGGAGCTAAACTTCTAACTGTTGTTATTTATAGATCCCCAGACTCCGATTTCACAACATTTTTGCTGAAGCTAGAGGAGGCTCTTGGTTCACTTTATAGGAAATACAAAAAGTTAGTTATATGTGGTGACTTCAATATTAATTGTATAAGTGATTGTACAAGGAAGGGGATGCTGGTAGACCTCTTTAATTCATATAATCTTATGCAAACCGTATTCTTTCCAACGGGAGTGCAAGGGAACAGTAGAACAACCATAGACAACATTTTTGTTCATTCCTCATTCTGTTAGCAAAAAGGTGAATGGCCTTTCAGATCATGATGCACAAATTTTAACTTTAAAAGATTTTTGTGCTGCAACACGTGTTAAATATAGTCATCAGCTGTTCAGGAAAGCTGATCCTGTTGCTGTAGAGACCTTTCTAAACCTTATAAAGGAACAAGAGTGGCAAGATGTTTACAGCGCTGATACAGTAGACGATAAATATAATGCTTTTCTCAAGACTTTTCTCATGCTCTTTGAAAGTTGCTTTCCGTTAGAACGTTTAAAACAGGGTACTAGCACAAACAGGCAGCCTAGGTGGCTGACTAGAGGGATAAGAATATCTTGTAGAACAAAGTGGCAATTATATCAAAACGTTAGAAACAGTCAAAATCTAAATGCAGCAGCCATTACAAACAGTATTGTAAGGTGCTTAAAAATGTTATTAGGAAGGCAAAAAGTATGTGGTATGCAGATAGAATAGCTAAATCTCAGGATAAAATTATAACCATATGGTCAGTCGTAAAGGAAGTTGCTGGTTTGCACAGACAGGTCGAGGATATAGAATCAGTGCGTAGTGGGAATGTCCGTGTTACTGATAAGTCGCATATATGTACAGTATTTAATAATCACTTTCTGAATATAGCAGGTGAACTAAATAGAAACCTAGTCCCAACAGGGAATCATATAGCGCTCTTAGAAAAAAATTTTCCGAGACTGTTACCTGAAATGCTCCTCCATGATACTGACAAGAGGGAGATTGAGTTAATAATTAAATCACTAAAGACCAAGAACTCTCATGGATATGACGGGGTATCTAGCAGAATACTGAAGTATTGTTCTATGTATGTTAGCCCAGTTCTCAGCCATATCTGTAACTTTTCCTTTAAGAGTGGTCGGTTTCCTGACCGATTAAAGTACTCGGTAGTGAAGCCACTTTATAAAAAGGGAGACATTGATAACGTTGAAAATTTTAGACCTATTTCTATGCCATCGGTGTTTGCTAAAGTTATCGAGAAGGTTGTATATACAAGGTCCCTGGAGCATTTAAATTCACATAATTTGCTGTCAAATGTTCAGTGTGGTTTTAGAAATGGTTTAACAACTGAAAATGCTATAGTCTCTTTTCTCTGTGAGGTTTTGGACGGATTAAATAGAAGGTTCTGAACGCTAGGTGTTTTCTTTGATTTAACGAAGGCTTTTGACTGTGTTGACCACAAAATATTACTGCAGAAGTTGGACCATTATGGAGTAAGGGGAGTAGCTTGCAATTGGTTCGCCTCTTACTTTAAGAACACAAAGCAGAGGGTAAATCTCCGCAATATTGAGAGTGGTAGTGATGTTCAGTCCCAATGGGGCACTGTTAAGTGGGGCGTTCCCCAAGGGTCGGTGCTGGGGCCACTGCTGTTTCTTATTTATATAAATTATATGCCTTCTAGTATTACAGGTGATTCAAAAATATTTCTGTTTGCTGATGACACCAGCTTGATAGTGAAGGATCTTGTGTGTAATATTGAAACAGTAACAAATAATGTAGTTCATGAAATAAGTTCGTGGCTTGTGGAAAATAATTTGATGCTAAATCACAGTAAGACTCAGTTTTTACAGTTTCTAGCTCACAATTCAACAAGAACCAATGTTTTGATCAGACAGAATAGGCATATTATAAGCGAGACGGAACAGTTCAAGTTCCTAGGCGTTCGGTTAGATAGTAAACTGTTGTGGAAAGCCCATGTCCAGGATCTTGTTCAGAAGCTAAATGCTGCTTTATTTACCATTAGAACAGTATCTGAAATAAGTGACACTTCAACACGAAAAGTAGTCTACTTCGCATATTTTCATACGCTTATGTCGTATGGTATTATTTTTTGGGGTAATTCTTCTGATTCAAAAAGGGTATTTTTGGCTCAAAAACGGGCTGTTCGAGCTATATGTGGTGTAAATTCGAGAACCTCTTGTCGACCCCTATTCAAAAATCTGGGAATTCTGACATTGCCCTCACAGTATATATTTTCTTTAATGTCGTTTGTTGTTAGCAATATTAGCCTATTCCCAAGAGTTAGCAGCTTTCACTCAGTTAATACTAGGCAGAAATCAAATCTGCATGTCGAATGCACTTCCTTGACTCTTGTGCAGAAAGGAGTGCAGTATTCTGTTGCATCCATTTTCAGTAAGCTACCACAAGAACTCAAAAATCTTAGCAGTAGCCCAAACTCTTTTAAGTCTAAACTGAAGAGTTTCCTCATGGCTCACTCCTTCTATTCTGTGGAGGAGCTCCTGGAAGAGCTAAAAAATCAAGCAAATTCCAGTGTTACATTGTTGATTTTTAAACTTACGACTTGTCACCGGAATATGTTTTTTTATATTTCATTTTATCTGTTTCTAATATCGTGTTATAATTTCATGTATTGACTCGTTCCATGACCATGGAGACTTCTCCTTAATTTGGTCCCACGGAACAATAAAAAAAAAAATAAACTAGCATTACTGGAAACAAAAGTTTGGAGAAGAGGTAGTAGGGAAAGTAAAGTTGTGAGGTCTCGTATTGAGTAATGAGTCATGTGCGGACAGTTGAGATAATGGGGGACGACAGTGTGGCGGCCGAAAAAATTCGAAATTTCTTCCATTACGGATTTCGAATGTATATACGTTGAAGAATTATTTCCCAAAGTATTATGCGCGAACTCCAAAAGGTAATGATTCTGTGAGTGTTTGAAGCCGAGCCACAAGTCGTTGTCGATGCCATCATCCCTATTTACACCGCTTTGAGTAAACCTGATTTCCTGGGGCGTTATTTGGGCAATTTTACTCAAAATGTGAACGAAAGCTTCAATAGTCTCATTTAGAGGTATGCCCTAAAAATAACCTCCGGCCGAAACGAAAGTCGGCCGAAGTGGCCGTGCGGTTCTAGACGCTGCAGTCTGGAACCGCGAGACCGGTACGATCGCAGGTTCGAATCCTGCCTCGGGCATGGATGTGTGTGATGTCCTTAGGTTAGTTAGGTTTAACTAGTTCTAAGTTCTAGGGGACTAATGACGTCAGAAGTTGAGCCCCATAGTGCTCAGAGCCATTTGAACCATTTGAACCGAAACAAAATTTTCAACATTGCGTCAAATTTGCTCGTAGGCTTTGACGACGAAAATGAGGGCTTATCAGGTGAAAGTAGCAGAAAGCAGCGATCGAGTACCCGGAGCGATAGTTATTACGGACCAGGCATCGATGATATCAAGTAAGTTTCAAGCTTTGTCCCGCTTTTTTTTTTTTTTTAAATCGTAAATACCTGTCAAACTTTAAAAGCGTTTTTCTGAAAACCATGTTTTCGGCATGGTTGTCCTTCGCTCACGCTACAATTTTCATTCGATTTTAATGATGTTTGGTCTGCCTTGAACCAAACTGAATTCTCCTCAATTCATAGTAGCCAAAAAGGCGTGGTCCAAAAAAATGGCCCTTTTTTTAAAAAAATATCTATAGTTTCGCCATTTTTTTTCAAATCCCTACGATGAACTAAAATTATATCTGTAAGTATCAGGGTGATACGTTGATTTGCATGTTTCAGAAAACCACAATCGAAGTTACAGCGACAACCGTCGATCTACCTCCTTTTAGAGTTGCCGCGGGAAATTACACAGTGAAGATATTAATATTTTTCAGTAATAAAAATACCAATAAGAACTTCAGCGTATACTTTATTCTTTGCAGCAAAACCCTATTTGTCTACTACATTTTAGTAGGGGAAAAAGATCCTGAATACGAACAATGTTTTTGCCCGTCACTGTCGTTCCCCCTTAATGAGATCATTAGCCGTGGCGGGCAAAGATCCCAGGTTGGAGTCCTTGTTCGGTACACAGTTTTAATCTGCCAGCAAGATTCAATTCAGCACCCACTCCGCTGCAGAGTGAAAAATCGTTCTGGGTCAGTCTTTCTTCATGAGAGAAAAACTACTGTGTCGCACGCCTAACCTGTCGGAAGGATTCGGATCTTGTTCGAGAATGGACGCAGTGTGTGACAGCGGGCTTGGCGCCGAATGGGACGCGGCCATCCTTGGAGCGCCGCGCCGCCCCGCGCCGGTCCGCCCACAGACAGGCACGCTGGCGGCCGCCGCCGACGCCCGGCTGCGATGAATGAACGCCTGTCCGCGCGAACGCGGCTCCACGTTCCCAGGCGCCGACGACCTTAGCTGCAGGTCACAGGCCCCACAGCCCCCGCAAATACGAGTACTGATGGCAAATAAAGGTCCCCGTATCTCTTTTCCTTTCTCGTAATCTTCTCTTCGCGTCCCACTGAGGTGGTATAACACTTTTAGATTCATCAGTAAATGAATTAGAGATATTTAATATTTTGGTTAGGCTATATTCAACAATTTTCTGTGTATGTTCGCTTTGTTGGGATATCATGCTTACGAGGGACGTCTCAATAGTCTTTGCAAAAATAAAAACTACTTACGTGTTTGGGGCAAACTTTTTTTATTTTTCGACATAGTCTCCTTTTACACTTATACACTTCGTCCAAAGCTGTTCTGATTTGTTGATCCCTTCCGAATAATAGGAATTGTCCGAAGCTGCAAATCAGCTATTGGTTGCTAAAATCACCTCCTCGTTTGAATAAAATCTTTGTCCCGCCAGCCATTAATTCAAATTTGGGAACAAATAGTAATCCGAGGGAGTCAAGTCTGGAGAACAGGGGGGATGTGAAACGAGTTGGAATCCTATTTCCATTAATTTTGTGACCACAAGTGCTAAGTGTGCGCTGGTGTACTGTCGTAATGAAAAAGGACTTTTTTGCGGTCCAATCGGCGGCGCTTTTCTTGCAGCTTGGTTTTCAAACGGTCCAATAACGATGAATAATATTCACCTGTAATAGTTTTACCCTTTTCCAGATAGTCTATCAGGATTATCCCTTGCGAATCCCAAAAGACAGTCACCACAACCTTTCCGGCCGAAGGAATAGTCTTCGCCTTTCTTGGTGCAGATTCTCCCTTGGTAACTCATTGTTTAGATTGTTGTTTGGTCTCAGAAGTATAGTAATGTATTCACGTTTCATCCACATTGACGTAACGGCGCTTAAAGTGCTGCGGATTCTTTCTGAACAGCTACAAATCATCCTTGCAACACTTCACACGATTCCGTTTTTGGTCAAGTGTGACCAATCACCGAACCCATCTTGCGCATAGCTTTCTCATGTCCAAATGTTTATGCAAAATATTATGTACCCGTTCATTCGAAATGCCCAACGTACTAGCAATCTCACGCACTATAACTCTTCTCTCATCCATCACCATATCATGGATTTTATCAATGATTTCTGGAGTCGTAACCTCCACAGGGCGTCTAGAACGTTCAGCATCACTTGTGCCATTTGCCCACTCCGAAAATTTTGAAACCACTTATATACTGTTCTAATCGAAGGTGCAGAGTCACCATAATGTTTATCAAGTTTCTCTTTAGTCTCCTGAGGCGTTTTGCCTTTCATAAAGTAACGTTTAATCAACACACGAAATTCTTTTTCGTCCATTTTTTGACAATCATTTGACTTCCTTGATTCACACGAACGCTAAACACAAAGAAATAGACCAATATGGCAGAAACTTGGTGTGCGTTCTTTCCAAAGATGCTACTAACTAAGCATGCCCTCGATACGTTCCGGTGGCGCCATCTCTCGGACTTTTCAAGCTCCCCTCGTACTCTACTGGGTGTTTCACAAGAGATGAACAATAATTAACACATGGAAAGTACAGGCCAAAAGTAGCTAACAAGCTCAAATAAACATGGGTCCGCAAATCAACCGTTACAGACGTATCGCACTAGTTCGAGTTGGGAACCAACTGTAAACGCACCTGGATACCGCGATATTTACGTTGGTATCTCAAGGTTTGGGATCGACTATCTGTTTGTTTACGCATGAGAAACTACTTCCGTTTCCCCCTTCGTGCACTGTGCCGTACCGGTCTCGCAATCAGTTACGAACGTGAAGGCACCATGGACAAAGGTTATACCAGTGAAGAGTACGCTGACAGGCACTTCATGTGTGGCAAAGCGAATGGCTGTGTCCTTAACGCTGTACGATTGTATGAAGAAGCTTTTCCTCTCTGCGGGCAGCCCGACAGGAGTACATTTAACCGGTTACATCAGCGCATTATAGATACCAGGAGTTTCGCACCCCATGTACGAGAAGGTGGACCAGATTCACATCACCCATTGTTGAGGAAAGGGCTTCACGCATTGTCCACGAAAGTCTAAGTACTTCAACAAGGAGGATTGATACCCGAGAGCGTGTCCTAAGTCATAATAGTGTGTGGCGGATTTTACATCGGCAAGCACTCTATCCATACCATCTCCAGCGAGTGCGAGCCCTCAACAATGCTGACCTAGCTCCTAGAAAGAATTTCTGCCAATGGGTGCAACAACGGTGTACCCTGAATCCCCTATTTGTAAGCTGTTGACGAATGAGATTGGATTTACTTGTGACAGTATTTTTAACTACCATAACTGCCACATTTTGGGCCGATGTCAATTCTAATGTGACTCACGTATCACATCAGCAGCATTATTCGTTGAAAGTCTGGGCAGAACTGCTCGGAGACCGCATGATTGGACCACACTTCCTACAACAGAGACTAACCGGACAACAGTATATGCGGTTTCTGTGGACTGTACTTCCAGAAGTACTTGATGCTGTCCCACTGAAGCTACGTCTGAACATATGGTTCACGCATGTTAGTGCTCCAGCACATTTTCATTCACTAGTAAGCCGGCTTCTATCTCGGACTATGGTTAACACTTGCCATGGCCTCCAAGGTATCAAGATTTAAATCCCATGGATTTCTGTGTGTGGGGTTACGACAAAAGCCTGGTCTACGCTGCCGAGGTCAACTGTCTTGAGGAATTACGCTGGCAGTTTGAAGCATCCTTCTAGCATTTACAAAATTCCCCAGGACTGCCAAAGAGGATTCGCAACTCATTTGAGATGAGATCAATACTGCAGTCAGACTCATGGAAAACATTTCGAACACCTACTTAAACGTTTAGAGATGCCATGTGTTCTTAGTCACTGATGAATTGCAACAGAAAATGTTTTTATTTCGACATCGGTTTATTTGTGGACCCATGTTTATTGGAGCTTTTTATCTACTTTTGGCCTGTTATATCCATCTGTGAATTATTGATTATCACTTCTGAAACGTCCTGTTTACCAGGCGTTCGGAAGCTTCTAGGACTTGTAGAGGAGGTGAGTAGACAGTATTTTGAACTGGTACCCATACCCGGAAACGTCCCGTCGCATGCTACAGCCGTTTGAAAATATGTTTTCAGGGTAGGAATGTAACTGTGTTATCATGGTCGAAGGTGCTTGCGTCGTATAGGCTAATGTCATTAGACGTCTTTCTTACCTCTATGACCTGTTTCAAACCTCATTCACATGTGTGTGAGTGTTGCAGCAACGTCGTTGAGTACACGTTTGCAGAATACACCGACATGATCCTTCTGTACGGCGAAGCTCACGGTAATGTAAGAGCTCGTCACCTTTGATCAGTATCGTTATTCAAAACGTCCGACTCCATCAAATACCCTTTTCGTCACAGTTAAGCAACGCCTTCGAGAAAGGGGTACTTTTACCGCCAGCAGTCGTGACTGTGGTGCTCCTAGGAGACGCCGCACACCCGAATTGGGAGAGTGTTTGTAATGTTGGTGAAAACTGATTAACTTTACTTTTTGTTTCTTTGGCTATGAATGAGTGGAATTGTAAGACAAGCGATGTACTGCATCACGCCTAATAAATTACTTGGTTAAGTGGTCGTGTTACCAACAAGCTTCCAAATGGTTATAGCACGGAAATGGTACGTTTCCGGACTTGGGTTCCTGCTCAAAATATTATGTATTCTCCCCTGTCTACAAGTTTGTAACGGGACTTTCCGAACACCCTGTATTGTATATGACGTCTATTCTTTTTTATGAAGTGTACTATTTTTCTTAGATGTCACATTGTTTCGTGTTTGGTTTCTAAATTCTCTTCAAGAACATAATGATAAACGTTGCCCGCGCCCACTTTCTTAAAGTAAGGCTCTTTATTACTAGATATCGATTATATACTACCTTACAATATTTAATCTGTTGAAGTTTGGTAATGAATGATATGCAGCCCAAGGTCTATGTTTTAATTTGTATATCCATACCTCAATATCTGTACATACTGTCCTGATGTCAATGCGCTTCTATAGGGTTGAAATAAACTGTTTACATCTGCATTCATTCCACCAATGGACTTGGTTCAAATGGCTCTGAGCACTATGGGACTTAACATCTGAGGTCATCAGTCCCCTAAAACTTAGAAGTACTTAAACCTAACTAACCTAATGACATCACAGACATCCATGCCCGAGGCAGGATTCGAACCTGCGACCGTAGTGGTCTCGCGGTTCCAGACTGAAGCGCCTAGAACTGCTCGGCCACAACGGCCGGCACCAATGAACTGTTTTGTTTTTATTTGTTGCTTACTGCTTTGTAATCTTATGATATGTTTCTTGAGATCCACTATTACGCATCGTAACCTTAATAATTCACTATGTGTATGAATGTAGGTTACGATTCATATAATTGTAAATGAATAACTATTTGAAATTTCATGCTTTCAACTAATGTTGCTTACCTGAGATGTTGATCACTAATGGTATGATACTATGTTATGCACTTATTACCTATGTTGTTGGTAGAAGAGAGTTAACTAAATGAAATGAGTCTACATTTTCCCTTCTGATTTGTTAATCATTTATGTGCTTAGTTCAAGCTTGTACTTCGGTGTAGGTATTACCCACAACACAGTTTTATTTGTCGTTGATAATATTATCATTATGTTATTTGCGCTCTTTTTTAACTGTTGTTTTTGCGAATATGCTACCAGTTCATTATTACGCTTCTGTAACTCTTTTATTGTATGTGACTGTTACTGGCATCTGCACTGTAGCCTCATTTCACCTTCGCTTTATTTTATATTGACTAAAATGTCTTGCAAAGATATTCTATCTAACTCTTACTAGCAGTCAATTAGTTCTAGACATGAACTTTGATGTATATCGATAGAATATGTTTTGATATGGCTCTTGACTTATACTACAGAGACTACATCGTACAGCTCTTACCTCTCTGATTTCTTTGCTCTTTGTGCATCATTACGTGTATTAGAATTTTGTGGAACATACTGTCTTCTTTTATTGTAAGTGTTACGGCGTTTTGAATTTTCGATCATCCAGGAAAGAAAATGATTTATGTATTCACCTCATCTCTTTTTGCCTTGTAAGTATTCATGAACAGATTACGCTTTTGTACCTATTATGTATTTTGTACTTTATTTTTTTTATCTTTTCCTGTACATTACCTATTCCATTTTGTACAGAGTGTCCATAAAGTAAGTAAATATTTCGTGTTTGCGATAAGTTACGAAAGTCTTTTTGTTACAGGTTGACCAATCAGCAGCACGTTGACGACTCCTGAATCTATTTCCATTGTCGTATGGTGTCTACAGGGTGTTCCGTACGATGAGCTGCGACGATGTTTTCAATGGACATTTAGGAAGGGCGGAGCAACGAATAAAAGCATCTAGAAACTGTTGAATAAGTTTCAACGAACAGGCTCTGTTCCTGATGAGTCTCGACCAGATCTGAGTTCCCCAAGCGCAGCTGGCATTGACGCCAGACGGGGGTCATTTACACATTTGCAAGTATTACATCAAGTCCATGACGAGGACTTAGCGGAACGTATAACGATGTGCATAGATCTGTTGGAGTGTGAGGAGACTGATGATACAATCTCACACTTGCTGTTTAGTGAAGAGGCAACCTTTCATGTAAGTGGACAAGTTAATCGGTGCAACTGTCGCATTTGGGCCGACAAACCTCCAACTGAGTTTATTCAGCATATCAGAAAGAGTCCAAAGCCCTATGTGTGGTTGGCAATCACGTGGACATAGATCTATGGACCATTCTTGTTCAGAAAGAAAGCCATTAATGGTGCCTGTTACCTGGATATGCTACCGAAATTTCTGCAACTACAATTGGAACAACACAGTATCATGGACACTATTATTTACCAACATGATGGGGCCCAGTGCCACTATGCAATAATGATCACGGACTACGTGAATGAACAGTTTTCCAATCGGTGGATAGGACGAGGAGGCCTTACCCCCTTAGACGTTTTTTGTATGGGGATTTGTTAGATCAAAAGTCTACACAAGAAAGGGCTAACATTGATGAGCTGACAGCTAGATTCCGTGATGTTGTGTCCGTAATCACACCACAACATCCACGAAATGCATTTCGTGAAAGCGTGCACACACGGAAAGTGTGCAAAGACATCAATGGCGGACGTGTTGAAATGCACCAGTGAGGTGTAGTAAATGGAAAACAATGAAAAAGAGGTCTGTAGTGAACAGAGAACGCATGAAGTTTGAAATACACTGTTGTTCAAGGAAACAGTTACTTATTTTGTGGATATCCAGTATTTGTGGTAGGTATCTTCTGAAGATGGTCCGTTACCGAAACCGGTGGATACCGAGGTTCAAATAAAAACATCTGATGTTTAAAATCTTCAAAGAAACAGAGATAGCTGCTGTGTTATCAAGAGAGAGAGAACGGTTCTGTTGCCACATGAATTGGAACAGGTCCGCAGTCATGAGAGGGTACGACGGTTTAAGAAAAAAACACTTCCCCCATAAATAACACTACACTGTCCACGGTACTGACCTCGAGTATACCGAGGCTGCAGTTTGTGTAGTGACACTAGTAGGAGCTTAACGCAAGATGGCCATGTTGTACTAACATGACTCCTTGTGGTTTGTCCCAGGGCAGTGATAGGAGAGGCGTCGAATCATCATCAGGAACCGATCATGTCCGAAATGAATAGCCATTGTATGTGTCTGGGATCTAAAGGCTTAGGCAGGCTTTTAAGTGACGTAGATGAAGTTTTACTATGGAAGCTAGTTTTTTTTTTTTGACGATGTTGGTGTTGGTGAAAATACAAATCCAAAATCACGATGTCTGGTGGTCACATCAGTCAAAAATCTGCATTTCACCCGCAAAATAATCCACTTGTGTTACAATAATACTTTTCATGCACAATGGTCAACTGATAACTTTACTAATGACTGATCAGTCTGCATTGCTCGCAGACTCGTGCCAATACAAAACCCCACCGTTGCCGGCACGGCGCGTACCTGACCGATGCCGCAAGTGCGATTTTCGCTGGTGTCCGAAAATTAAAGACTAAAGTTACTTTTGTATGATGTGTCGCTGCCCGATAACATACCTTGATGAAACTGTACATACATAGAAAATACTGCTATGGTATAGTATAGTGCAGTACAGTACAGTACAGTACAGAAGGTAACTCAAAGAAATACGAAATAAAAGGAACAGAACTGACACTTTTATTCAAAAACACCAATTACACTGAATTCACCGCTATTCATGATGACCCTCTGGACATTGTAATAGGCGGAGCATGCCTCATAATAGGATGTGTGATTACCACGGGTGGCAGCGCACGCTGTGCAACGTTCTCCTATGCTGGCCACAAGGTTAGTGAGGAGTTCTTGTGGTGGAGCGTTCCGCTCCTACAGCACCACGTTTCACAGCTACTGCATGGTCATTGGTGTATCCTCTCATTCTAATAACTCCGCCTCCTGCGCTCTTCGATGTGGACGAGCAATGTCGATTCTCAACCTCCTCAACAGCAACTACTCGATTTTTAATATTTATTTTATGTGTTTATTACAAGAATCTTTATTCTGATTTCGATTAGATGCTAGTCAGAGAGATAATTTTGCAACATTTCATTTAATTTTACATCAATTAATTACTCCTCAATCTAAAAATTGTTTGATTGGGACTCATTCAGAGGAAACGAACACCAAGTTCTCTTTCATCTTGACAACTGAGTAGGATGCCTTAGGTGATGTAGTAGCAAGTGTTGAGCTAAGAAAAGAATCAGGTCTCAAACTAATTCAAGAAGTGTCGACAATGTGGGATTCATCGTCCTATGTGAGGGGAAATTTTTTGTAGCTGATTCCAGTGATTGAATTGTCAGTAATTGCCATGACAACCACCCACCCATGCTGTCAGTCCCATATATCACAGATCTGGCAGATATTTGTGACATTCTGCAGTCTGTACAACTGGTTACCAGTGAAATTTGCGTCGGAGTAAGTTTCAAGCTGTAAAGTAGTCCCAGTAAATAGTATGTTGTATATCAAAATATTTAGCATGCAACCAGTACAGACTATGTGAGGGAATCTAAGACATAGTAGGAATTGTAAAACACTTACTACCAACTAATGATTTTAAAATATTAGTCATATCAACGTTGCTCGATTTTTAGATTCAAGAATACACACTTTCAAGATGCTTTACCATCGCAATTTCAATTACTATCTAAAATATCGCGTTCCATTAGAAGTGTGGTATCATGGTAGCCTTATTACATATCTGAAGCTCCAAATGATTGGACTGAGATATTTGAACTGCGTAGTACATCACCATTTTCTGAATGGTGTTAAAACATCAATGTTTTGGGATCAATTATGATCAGCCATCGATATTTAGATGTCGATGGTGAAATCGAAATCAACGTCGATGACCTGCCAACATCGGCCATCCTTAATACTTCCACAGAGTAGCCTAGAAGTGCTCGACTCTACCACCGAGTAAGGTGGCACACTGAATTCGTATCTGAGAGGAATGCGGTTTAGATCCCAGTTCTGCCAACCAAAATTAGGTTCCCCTCTATTTCCCTAAATCGTCCATCCAAGGCAAATGCAGGGGTTTGTGCCATCAAAAGAGCAAGTCGATTTCCTTCCAAGTTCTAGCTTGTTTTCCAACTGATCAATCGTCGATGAGATATCAAACCTTAAAATACCTTTTCCTTCCTTTAGACTTGTCGTGTTACTATTGTTTTATTCTTAAGGGGCTCCGGAAAGGCTGAAAATCATGAAAAGTTCGATTTTTACTTTTTTGCGTTTTCTGAATCTGCAGACTATTACCTTTTAATAGATGTATAATTTATTCAATTCCGAAGACTACAACTATTTTTAAATTTTTTTTGAAATGTGTTCTACATGGGCGTGACCCACTGTGGCGCTGTTAAACTGCTGTCAAATGGTGTTATTATTAACGTCCGTGTTCATCAGGTACATTTTAGTGATGTGAGATAAAGTATGTGTTGTGGCTAACCTGTGATGGTTCAATATATATTGCTGGTGTGATTGTTGATTGTTTCATGTTTATTTACTCTGTCGTTATCTTGAAAATATTCGTAATTAATTCTGTTTCTTGAGTCTCTGTTTTGTTGAAGTATAATAATGAGTAAAAGTAATGTTATTAGAAATCCTCTGAAGGCTTTTAAGAAAAGGAGAAATGTTGGAAAGCCAAAGGTATTGTTATTACTGTAAACAATAAAGACGATAACCAAGTGAGTGAACCTAACCTCTCAAGTACACTTGCCCATAGCAGTCAAAGTGGGAAAGAAAATACTTCACAGAAGAAGCTTGGTTCAATGAGTAAAAACTATGAATGTTTTATGGGCGAATCGGATGTGAATGAAATATTTGATATGTCGGTTCTCAAAGGAATTTTTTCAAACTGTGTAAGATGTATTCATTGTAGTGAAGTTGGTCTGGAACTCTCCATAATAAAGCACGTAGGACTTGCTAGTGAAATACAACTGAAATGTGATAAGTGTTCATACATGACCACCTTTTGGAACAGTGTTGCAGTAACTGCAACTGAAGAAAATGGTAGCAAAATCTACGAACACAACAACGAGCGATGCTTGCTTTAGACAAGGAACGCCTTCGGGCTGCAGACAGAGCTGTAAAGATTCTAGAAATACAAGCAAGAGTAAACAGGAGGAGGAACAAGAGGAAGCTGGAGAGGAGTTTGCAGAGGATGAAGATAATCCATCCTATGGACCTGGAATGCACTAAAAAGTTGATCCAATCTTTGTCGCTCGATTCCCAAAACTTTTATTTTCTCATACTAATTACATGTTTTCTAAGGATCTTCCAAACACATTTGTTTCAAACTTTCAGTAAATGTTACACAGTACCTTCTGCATAATTTAACACAGCCTTTTTCCAAAAAACTGTATATTTTTGAATATATAAATAAAAAATTGCAAAAAAATGTAGTGAATTTTCATTACAATTGAAAAAAATCATCTTTAATAACTGAACTAAAATTTTGTAAAATCCCTGTGTTAAGTTGTAGCCCATATTCCAATAAATAATCTGTAAAAAGTTCAACTTCCTACCTCAAATACTTTGTGAGGAAAGATGTAATTTATAAGCGTTATTTTAACATTGCAAGTATAGGGCGTTCCGGAGCCCCTTAATGTCATAAACTATAATGGAAAATGCCCTGACATTTGCTGCAGCCAAGGAACTCTTCTGGGGCACTCTGTGAGCACTCCACCGTATACGAGATATCAGCTCTCTCGGCTCATGGAAACCCTACTTACCAAATTTTGACAACAAAGGAAGTATTTTTCCATCGGAAATGGTTTAATAATCCGACCACGGCCACCAAAGGTCACAATAAGAAGAGATTACGCCGACGTTGAGGCACTCAATCACACCGCACTACATCGGTCCGGTTCCAAATAGCGGCTCGCGGTTTTTTAGGCGGCGATATCTCGGGTTCTGTTGATCGCAGAGGTAAGGGCTCAAGGGTTTCGCATAGCCCTTGGCCTAGCGGCCATTTGGATATTCACTGGAAGAATGGGCATACTGTAGTTATCATACAATACACGGTCAAAATTTAAACATTACACACTTCCTCAAGCCACTACAATTGAACAAATCGGTTGGTTGTTTTGCATTAGGTGTGGTCCCAGGCTGGTTTTAGACGACATTTAAAAGCACCGTTTATTCATTGGCGGTTCTTGAGAAAACACCAAAAAATCCCGATTTTTGGGTATCAAAACTACCAATTGTGGGAACGGCCACTTCTATACTTTCTGTTCATGGCAGATTGTCGATTGTACTGTATGTACTTAAGATGATGGTCTCGGATTTCTTCGAAATTTTTTTCAGTATCGTTACCCACTATCGAGAGCCAGTGGTTAGAAGATACCGTACTTATGCACAAATAATAGGCGTATGTTAGCCGTTTTTGTAGCATGGCAGCAATTTTGTAAATAATTGACAGTAGGAAATGGCTCAAATTTTACCTTTAAATTTTTTAGACATTTATCTAGAAAACGCCACTTTTCTGTTTTCGAAAATCTTTATCCGTTGTTACGATACACCCGAGAAACCTTGGTTTTTGGGTACCAAATGTGACATTTGTGGGGATGGACGCTTATATAATTTCTGTTCATGGCAAATCGTTGAAGTTTTTGTTATATGTTCTTAAGATGAGGTTCTCGGGGAACTTTGGAATTTTTTTCGATATCATTACCTGTTATCGAGATCCAGAGGTTCAATGTTATCGTACTTACGCACGTAAAATATGCACGTAATATTCCGTCTGAGGCTTAAATGTAGTTTTAATTGACGTAGTGAACACATGAGAAGGGTACTCAGGTCACCAAACTATGATACTAGTCTCCATATTTTCACCAATGAAACTTCGTGACGCGCTGTCCTTGTATAATGGGCACTTCATGCCTATACTGTCTTGACCTGCAAACTACATACGCTGCGTTTCACAATTTTTGGAAAAAAGCTTTTGTGACTGTAAGGGGATAGTTAGAGTATTCTTCCTTCTGACGTCAAATATAATTTTGGTTTTTCTGAATCACGTCAGATTTTTGTATAAATCACGTCCGAAATTTTAGCTGAAACAACATTTCCTTTGGAACAGGAATTTTTTTTCATTGCATTTTGTAATTTTGCAAAGAATCACTATATATTGCTCTAGACTAGAAAGTGGTATATGTTCACTTAAAAATGCTAGTAATTATTATGAACACGTAACACATGTATGACAATTTAATCCCGCTTCACTGATTCCACTGCATCAAATTCTTCCCGACATGGCACGAAAATACTCTTGCTTGATTGTCTCTCTTCACCACTGCAATTCTCCGTAGCCCAAAACAGTAGTAAGCCATTATGTGTGCATTCCATATTGCCTGGTATCTCTCTCCCACCTCCTGATGTTGTGGCTGAGCTGGTCTCCCTGTTCTTCGCTGACACCGCCAAGGTTCACCGGGTAACAATCAACATGTCGATAGAGAAAAATCCCAATGTCATGAAGCACAGTAACATTTTTTAATTATGGTTTTATATTTTGAATGTTTGTTGTTGCCCAACAAGTTGACAACTACTTCCTTAAACAAAACCCAAGCCCTTTTCCTCCACTGGATCCATTGTACTTTCAGACAAACCATCTTTGAAATTCTTGATCCGTGGCCCCGCCACGTCTACCATGGAACTTCAGTACTGACGCTAGTGGTAACAGGTGGGGGCACTGGAGGTACCCAATGGTGAGCAGAGCACGAGGCTATGGAGAGTAGTTGAACTGTTCAGCCGGCGAGTAACAACAATGCTACAGTGCTAGTTTTGGTACAAAGCAGAGCAATGGCAAGGATAAACAAACAAACATTGCATTATATCTACAACAACAGTTGCTGAAGTCTATATTTCGTCACAAATGAACCCAAGGAATTTCGCAGGGTGAGAAAGGAGTGAAAAATGAAATATTAGCGTTTCTGCAAGATGAGTCAGTGGAATGTGTGGTGTATATGCTCGACTGTACGGACAACGGCGACGGTAGTTGCTTAACAAGTGACAGTGATATTGAAACAGGTGTCAAGCCATGAAACTCATCATTCTTGTCGAATAGGGAGCCAAAAATACCGTCTCCAGTGAAACGTAGTAAAGGAAATCCCTCTAACTAAGGAATCACTTTCAGAGGAGGTCAGGCATTCAAGTAGAGAAGAAATTTGCATATTTCATCAAAATATAAGAGGTATTAGGGATAAAGTCACTGAACTGCTTATAGATGTTGACTCTGACTTTATTGGTATATTGGAGCACCACTTAAATAATTTGAAGATTCAGAGTCTTTCTTTACCAGGATACAGATTAGCTGGCTGTTTTTCAAGGAGTTCCTTGCGGAGTGGGGGAGTGACCATGTACGTAAAAAACAGCATTCCGTTTGAATCCACAGACGTATCACGGCACTGAACTGCACTGAGTGTTGTGCAGGGGCAGTGGAATTTAGTGAAACTAAACTTCCAATTGTTGAGGGTTGTTCGTTCACTTTATAGGAAGTACCATAAATTAGTTATATGACTTCAATATTAATTTTGTATGTGACTGTGCAAGAAAAAGGTTGTTGGTAGATCTCCTAAACTCATATGATCGGATGCAGATTGTGTTTTTTCCAACTAGAGTGCAGGGAGATAGTTGCACAGCCATAGAAAATATTTTTATTCATTCTTCACTACTAGATGGACATTCTGTTAGTAAAAGGGTGAATGGCCTTTCAGACCATGATGCACCAATTTTAACACTAAAAGGCTTTTGTACTCAAAGAAATATCACATATAATTACGAACTATGTAGGAAAGCTAATCCAACGACAACAGAGATTTTTTTAAACCTCATTAAGGACCAAGAGTGACAAGATGTTTATAGTGCCGATAACATAGATAAAATATATAATGCTTTTCTTAACACAATTCTCATGCCCTTTGAGAGATGCTTTCCATTAAAACGTTCTAAACAGGGTACTAGCAATAAAAGGCAGCCTGGGTGACTGACTAATGGGATAAAGATGTAATGTAGAACAAAGCATGAATTATATCAAATGTTAGAAGTAATCACAATCAAGCTACAGTAGCCCATTACAAACAGTATTGTAAGGTGCTTAAAATGTTATTTGGAAGGCAAAGAGTACGTTCTGTGCAAACAGAATAGCTACTTAACGGAATAAAATAAAAACCATATGGTCAGTTGTGAAGGAAGCGTCTGTTCAGCAGCACAACGTGGAGACTATAAAGCCAGTTCGAAGTAAAAAATATTTCTGTTACTGATAAGTCAGATATATTTACAGTATTTAACCATCACTTTCTGAGCATTGCTGGTGACTTAAATAAAAAGTTAGTTCATCGAGGGAATCGTATAGCTCTCTTGGAAGATGCCTTTCCGAGACCGATGTCTGAAATACTCCTCTGTGATACCGACAAGGAGGAGATTGAGTGAATTATTAAACCACTGAAGACTAAAGACCCTCAAGGATATGATGGAGTGCCTAGCAGAATATTACAACAGAATATTAAAGTACTGTGCTGCACATATTAGCCCTGTACTTAGCTGCCTTTAAGAATGGTCAGTTTCCTGAACGCTTAAAGTACTCAGTAGTAAAACTGCTTTGTAAAAAGGGAGAAAGGGACAATGTGGAGAAATTTAGACCTACTTCTATGCCACCAGTATCTGCTAAAGTCATTGAAAAGGCTGCGAATGTAAGGTTAATTGATACTTTTACATCACATAATTTGATATCAAATGTGCAGCTCGGCTCTAGATGTCGTTTAACAACTGAAAATGCTGTATTCTCTTTTCACTGTGAGACACTGGATGGATTAAACAAACGATTTCCGACGCTAGGTATATTTTTTATTTAATTAAGGCGTTTGGTTGTGTTGATCACAAAACACATCTCCAAAAGTTGGACCATTACGGAATATGGGGAGTAGCTCACAATTGGTTGACCTCTGTCTTTAACGACAGATAGCAAAATGTCGTTATTCACAGTGTTGAGAAAGGCTATGACGTAGGGTGTGAGAGGGGTATGGATATGGTCTTATTGGGGGGGGGGGGGGGTGCCCCAGGGATCAGTGTTGGGGCCACCCCTCTTCCTTTTTTATGTATATGATATACCCTCTAGTATTACGGGTAATTCTAAAATACTTCTGTTTGCTGGTGACATTAGCTTGGTAGAGAAGGATGTTGTGTGCATCATAGGAGGGCAAAAACATGGAAATTAGTGCAGGTGCTGAAATCTTGTTTCACAGAGAATCAGGTCATCTTAGCCGAGGAAAAAGAGAATGCGTCTCATACGTTAAGAGAGCTTAAAGAGGAATATGAGTTGTGGGGCATGAAAATTATCTTTACAAAGACTGAATACTTGATTTCTGGTGCTATAGGATGGGAACTCGTTACGAATGATAGATACACTGGTGTCCAAAATTAAAGCAACAAACGGAAATTTTTCAAGGTTGCTTTTGTTTTGCCACAAAACAGTATAAATAGGTGACAGTAAAGTAGAAACAATGGAAAGAACTCAGAATGTAAATAACTGCAACATGCATAACGGTATACAAAAATGTTCTTCTTTTTTTCCCACTTAACGGATTTGCACACACATTTTGACAACTGGTTAATGTGCTCAGTATGGGGTGTGACCCCCTCAGGCAGCAATACAGGCCTGACAACGATGGGGAATACTGTGAATGATGTCATCAGTCTCGTGTTGTGGCAATAACGCCCATTCTTCCCACAGATGCTCGCAATCTCGGAGAGCGGTTAGTGGATGCTGACGTGATGCAACGTGTCCTACTAGTGCATTCCAGACATGCTTTGTGGGATTCAAATCGGCAGAGCGAATAGGCCACACTATGCGTGCAACATCTTCCGTTTTCAAGAAAACATCAGCAACCCGTGCTCTATGAGGTCGAGCATTATCATCCATCAGTATGAAGTCTGGGTCAACAGCACCTTAGAACAACCGCGAATGAGGTCCTAAGATCTCGTCACGACACTTTACAGTAGTTAAACCTTGTCAATTCACCCGTACAATTTCGTGCATAGAGGTTCGAGTGGTCAAAACACAACCCCTGTTCACACCATTAGGGACCCTCCTCGATTCGGTTTCTTTGCACGATGATTAGGTCCCTAAATTGTGTTCCACGTTCCCTCCAAATGCGAATCCATTGAGAATCACTCTCCGGTCCAAATCGGGACTTATCTTTGAAAACAACATTGGCCCACTGTTCGACCACTCAGATAGCATGTTGATGACTCGACAGTAGACGTTCCATTCTGTGGAGATGCGTCAGAGGTAGACATACAGCAGGTCTCCGACAGTAAAAGCCACTCTGCAGAAGTCTTCTGCACACCGTTTGCGTCGATACAACACGTCCAGTGGATGTTGCGAGCGCACATGCCAGTTGCCGTGCAGTACTGAGGCGCTACTGTGGTGCTCTTACTGCCAAATGACGGTCCTCTCTTATGAAG
The DNA here is from genome assembly GCF_023864345.2 of Schistocerca serialis cubense. Taxonomy (NCBI): domain Eukaryota; kingdom Metazoa; phylum Arthropoda; class Insecta; order Orthoptera; family Acrididae; genus Schistocerca; species Schistocerca serialis. Next base: position 455,444,417 of record NC_064641.1, on the reverse strand, counting down.
TCACACGTGGACGGCTCTGGCCTGGTCTTCGGGATACAGTTTCGGTCTCTAAGCTGTAGCCACATCCGAGAAACAACAGAACAGTTCACACTATGCCGTTGAGCCAAATCAGTTTGCGACTCTCCTGTTTCCGTTCTTTCTGTGGCCCTTACCGCAGAGAGTCTGGTAGCCATCTTCTCTGTGCCATACTGCACCGTCTGTGACGGTGTACACAGCGATTGTGGGTGTCGGACTACCCAGAAAACACTACCTCGTTTCATAGGTGCTCTGACGTCATCGTTGATATGGTTGTCCATTGACCGGAAAGCCACCTTCCGAACAGAACAAGGTTGTACAGACATCTGGTTGACAGTCTGTGTGATTTTGTCGTGAATTACATACAGGATGGGGAAATAACGGTATGTTGCTTTAATTTTAGACACCAGTGTAGTAACTTGTGGTTGATCACACAAATATTTGGGGATAATAATTTCGGATAAAGGTGGAAGTAGAGACGAAATAAAGCACACAACAGGAAAGCGGGGCAATTAAGCAGTTAATCTCCGTTATTTGGAATAAAATGACGCCAAAAATATGAAAAGGATGATAAACGAAATTATAGTTGAAAGCAATGCTCTGTATGCTGCTGAACCGTGTTAAGTCTCCAGGATGAATAAGAAGAAATTAAAGGCAATGGAAATGGAGTTCTGGAGACGAAGTTATGAAGTAACAAGAAAAGATAAAATAAGAAATGAAGTATTACGAGAAGGGAGTTACAAAGGATATTGTAGATAAGATTGAAAATAGCGGCTAACATGCGTGGTGGTACATTTAGCTATTCAGGATAACATGTCCGGCTCCCTTTCTACTTTGTTGATGAAAGGTGGTAGTGCAGGAATCTTAATTTATGATGGTAGTGATAGAGGAAAGACCGCGTACTGTTTTTTTATCTATAATATGGAAATGTACGCACCGTAGTTGAGAAAGTGTGTCGAAGGGGGAGTGTTTTACTGGTGGGAAGGAGCCGTTCACACTCTGATGTGGCGATCTGGGGGTGGCGGGACGCTAAAGAAGGAAGGGTCGAGACGATAATGGCTGTTGATCCGAAAAAATCAAGAATAGAAGACTATGTGGAATTACTTACTTCCTTAGTTACTTACTTCTTGACTTTGGGTACTAACGATCTGTCTGCCGATGAGTTTGGTTACTAAAAGCTTAAGTGTAAATGTGTAACTGATATGCTGAAAGTGAAAGGGGAACTGTTAAATACACATGGAATTTGAAAAGAAGTGATTACGTGATTTCGTGGCTAGTGGGTAGCAAACATAATTTTCCATTATCACAGCTCTCTCCTAAGGATGGTGAAGAAATTCAACACAGCTACGAGTGCCACTGCATAATAGGACCACCATTTCACGGAGCGACACGACTGCAGAAACAGACTTAAAGATAAAGATAATTACGAACATACGACTGACAGATCACAATCACGGAACCGGTACGCTGGTTAAGTACTCTCCATCAGCGAATATCAGCTGTAATATTACGGTATATTGATAATTTTTTGCTTTTGGATCGTCCAACTACAACTGTATGTAACACAGTTTTCGTACCATACTCGTTTCGCCTTTATTCTCTCCAAGGCATCTTCAGTGGCCTGGAATATGAACATATTTTTACTATTTAGTTTACATTTTGGGGCAGTGTGCCTGTAGGCTATAAACAGTTCTGGTGGTTGGTTTTTTTCTATGACGTAGTAATATTTTAAATTCTACTTACAGGTTTCAAAAACGATTTTCTACAAACATTCACGTGGTGCGGACGTTTAAGGAAAAAGCCAAAGGAAGGATGGCCCTCTGAAATCTGGCACTGAAGACATCCACGAAACAGAGAAAGATGAAGAATCAGGCTACATTGGAAAAGTGGAGCGAGGCGTGAAATGCAGGATGGGGCCATGCAAAAGAGGACTGGCAAGAGGGATGGAGATGGAAATTCAGAGGCGAGAGACGCCGCATGGGGTAGGAAACGTGCAGAAAGAAGAATGAAATAATGATCTCATGTTTCTCACTTTTTGTTGGGTAGCATAGCTTCTACAGGTGTAATAGAGTTTATTTTCTGCAAATAACTTGTAAGTCAGGCATGACGTATATACAATTGTCCAAACCTCTTGCTCGGATTTGTCTTTCGCAGTAGTATGTCCCAAGTAGAAGTGGGCAGACTGATGTATCCTACATCTGGAACAGTCTGTTCTGTGGTTCACTTAGACGTGGCGCTTCTCGCTGAAAGAACGCGTTTTAGGTTACAACGGTTCTTTTCGCTTCCAAATGAACCTGACTGATAAAATCGCTCAAAATAACCAGTTTCTGAAATAACTGATTTTCTGTTTTTTATTGCTAGTACTTCAGTAATAAACGTAGATTTGGAACTACGCTTGCAAAATTCTAATGAAGGTGGAGGAGTACCGAAAACACGATCGATATGGGCTTGAGACTATGGCAGAAATCGCTCTCATTGTCTCTAGCAGAGTTGGCGAAGGTGAAGGGGACGGATACAGTTACAGCGAGGGCGAAAGATCACATGTTGATGACTTTCCTACACTGTCGCTTTTGGATGGTATCAATTTTTCACTTTGAAGCTAACACAAAATTGAGGGTTTAATTATAGTCCCAAGTTTACAGCACGTCAATAAAATGATTGGTATATCAAAGAAATTACCTCCTCTTCCAAGGAAGACTGTGGGTATTTTCTCCTTGGATGGTGCAAGTTTGTTGTGCCTTCTCCCGTTTTTAACTTTTAAAGTAAATGGAACCTTGGACTTCATTGTTACAACCCGGTTCTGGCGCTGCAGTCCGGAACCGCGGGACTGTTACGGTCGCAGGTTCGAATCCTGCCTCGGGCATGGGTGTGTGTGATGTCCTTAGGTTAGTTAGGTTTAAGTAGTTCTAAGTTCTAGGGGACTTATGACCTAAGATGTTGAGTCCCATAGTGCTCAGAGCCATTTGAACCATTTTTTTTGCTACCACCCTTCGTAAAACACTTCCAAATTAGATATAGCACCATTCTGCAATACAACTGATGTGCGAGGACGAAAGCGAGGAAGTATCTATAGGCCAGGTGGGGGGCGGGGGGGGGGGGGGGGGGGAAGCCTCGTACAATGCATATACATGCGTACCGTATAATAGGCCACGCCAGAAGGCATCAGGTACGTTATTGTGTCTGCAATACTTTACGGATTCTTGTGTCAACTATCTGAAGCAAGTCTATTTAGAAATTTGCTGTTATTAAAATAGTGCACACTACTGGCCATTATAATTGCTACACCAAGTAGAAATGCAGATGATAAACGGGTATTCATTCGACAAATATATTATACTAGAACTGACATGTGATTACATTTTCACGCAATTTGGGTGCATAGATCCTGAGAAATCAGTACCCAGAGCAACCACCTCTGGCCGTAACAAAGGGCGTGATACGCCTGGGCATTGAGTCAAACAGAGCTTGGATGGCGTGTACAGGTACAGCTGCCCATGCAGCTTCAACACGGTGCCACAGTTCATCAAGAGTAGTGATTGGCGTATTGTAACGAGCCAGTTCCTCGGCCACCATCGATCAGACGTTTTCAATTGGTGAGAGATCTGGAGAATGTGCTGGCCAGGGCAGCAGTCGAACATTTTCTGTATCCAGAAAGGCCAGTACAGCACCTGCGACATGCGGTCGCGCATTGTCCTGCTGAAATGTAGAGATTCACAGGGATCGAATGAAGGGTAGAGCCACGGGTCGTAACACATCTGAAATGTAACGTCCACTGTTCAAAGTGCCGTCATTGCGAACAAGAGGTGACCGAGACGTGTAACCAATGGCACCCCATGCCATCACGCCGGGTGATACGCCAGTATGGCGATGACGAATACACGCTTCCAATGTGTGTTCACCGCGATGTTGCCAAACACGGATGCGACCATCATGACCGCGCGACTGCTACGGTTGCAGGTTCGAATCCTGCCTCGGACATGGATGTGTGTGATGTCCATAGGTTAGTTAGGTTTAAGTAGTTCTAAGTTGTAGGGGACTGATGACCACAGCAGTTAAGTCCCGTAGTGCTCAGAGCCATTTGAACCATTTTTTGACCATCATGATGCTGTAAACAGAACCTGGATTCATCCGAAAAAATGTCGTTTTGCTATTCGTGCACCCAGGTTCGTCGTTGAATACATCACAAACGCTCCTGTCTGTGATGTAGCGTCAAGGGTAACCGCAGCCATGGTCTCCGAGCTGATAGTCAATGCTGCTGCAAACGTCGTCGAACTGTTCGTGCAGATGGATGTTATCTTGCGAACGTCCCCATCTGTTAACTCAGGTATCGAGACGTGGCTGCACGATCCGTTAGAGACATGCGGATAAGATGCCTGTCATCTCGACTGCTAGTGATACAACGCCATTGGGATCCAGCACGGCGTTCCGTATTACCCTCCTGATCCCACCGATTCGATATTCTGCTAACAGTCATTGGATCTGGACCAACGCGAGCAGCAATGTCGCGATACGATAAACCGCAATCGCGATAGGCCACAATCAAACCTTTATCAAAGTCGGAAAGGTGATGGTAAGCATTTCTCCTCCTTACACGAGGCATCACAACAACGCCGGTCAACTCCTGTTTGTGTATGAGAAATCGGCGGGAAACTTTCCTCATGTCAGCACGTTGTAGTAGTCGCCACCGGAGCCACCTTGTGTGAATGCTCTGAAACGCTAATCATTTGCATATCGCAGCATCTTCTTCCTGTCGGTTAAATTTCACGTCTGTAGCACGTCATCTTCGTGGTGCAGCAATTTTAATGGCCAGTAGTGTAAATACTTTTTATAGAGTCAATAATAATCCAGTACTTCAAAGCAACGAGAATATTACAAATAAACATTACTCGGGTTTTTAAAGAAATGTTTTATTTAAAAACCAAAAATTTAGCACTGCTGCCATGGCAAACTGATAGGCCGGCTGTTTTACCCGGTTATTAGTAAAAAATGAAAGAAACCTATTATAACCGAGATCAAAGAATGCCGAAAAATACCGGTTATTAGGAAATAAAATACTGGTATCGGTTTCAACCAGTCAGTCTTTCCCATCTCTATCAGTACAGGAAGTGCCTTGGGCTCTGCAGAAGAGTCAACACTTTCCACCTCCACCCAAGCGTCGCAAATACGGTGCTCCACGCAAAACACTTTGGTTCTGAATTGTTGGCCCTCCGCTCGAGGCTGTGACGGTGCAGTGCGTGCGCTGCGGGGGCGGCAGATGAGGCGCATTCCGGCAGCAATTAGTGGCTGGAGGCTGGAGGCTGGAGGCTGGGGCCTGCGACGGGGTTACGTGTCAAGGCTGGCCAGGCCGCGCTTCTGAGTCAGTGGCGAGCGCTGCGCCCCCAGCCGAGCACGCGACGAAGAATGCGTTGCGAAAATGCCGCTGTCGCCGCACTTAAGGCTTTACGCCGAGGTAAGAGGTTAAGTACCACAAAGTTGGGGAGTCCGTCGTCTTCCGTTTCTGCAGACACCAGTGCTGTAACACGTCGCTATCGTTTGGGAGAGTCAACATAAAAGAGCTGCAATGTTGAAAGTAACAAAAGAGCCGTTCTGCTGCACTTGAGTTTGAATACCACGGTGCTTTAGTACACACACTCATTTCGGATAGGCTACGATCTTGCGTAACCAGACGCGAGAACCGACTCTCATGACCGCGATCTAAAATGCATTCTGGAATCTCAAACGCGATACGACTTGTAATTTTTCACACTCTCATTGTACTGCCACAGCAGGAACAGGAATTTACAGAGAATGGCACTAAAAGTCCGTGGATCTGCTGGCGACTGCATCCTGCACATGAGCCTACCATTTTTTTTTCTTTTTTTTTCTCGCCGCGAACCAGTGTTATGCGTGCTCAGAAGAAATGTAACAATGCAATATAAGAAATTTTGGGCCGCATCCTTGTCAGGGTATTGGTAGCCGAGAGACGAGTTTCTGCCTCTGTTCGGTGATTTATCGATACAGGAACATTTGCATTGGAGCAGATTAAGTAATTTACTACAGACAGAGATACAAGATGATACAGAAGTTAAGGTGGAGGAGGAGGAGATTAGTGTTTAACGTCCCGTCGACAACGAGGTCATTAGAAACGGAGCACAAGCCCGGATTAAGGAAGGATGGGAAGTCGACCGTGCCCGTTCAAAGGAACCATCCCGGAATCTGCTTGAAGCGATTTAAGGAAATCATGGAAAACTTAAATCAGGATGACCGGACGGGGGTTTGAACCATTGTCCTCCCGAACGCAAGTCCGCTATGCTGACCATTGTGTCACTTCGCTCGATGAAGTTAAGGTATTTAAAACTGCGAAAATATCAAATACAGATTTCTTACAAAACTTTTCATTACCGTATTTAAAAAGTGGTTTATCTGTTGTATTATCTACTAACATCGACGTCGTTAGCCGAAGTGGGTAGCGTGGTCATTTGGCGATTGACTCTGAGCCGAGGTGAGATGATGAAACGAATTTGCGCCAGCAGTATTTGGCCGGCAATGGGAGAGAAGGAAATGGCGATAAGCTCCCGATCTCTAGACTGTTTGCCAGTGTCGTGAATTAAATTGCGAACCTCTCCGTATATTTCTTTATGTAAAGCTTCGATTGCTGAAAGGCGTCAGTCAATCCACCTTTCATATAATTTCATGGTTTTATTAAGTTGTGCAGAGTATCTTTTTTTCTTCCTGCGCTTTCTCATATTTTTTCCTTGCCAGGGAGAAAGATCACGCTGGAAACCGAAACTAAGTGTCTTTTGTTTTCATTTTTATTACATTCGATATTAGCATACGATTTACCTGCGATGACCATGTTTTAAGCAGGGATGATCGATGGATTTAATGAATCGGTGTGGGGGGAGGGGGGGGAGGGGGGGGGGGGAATTCAGTAGACTACGTGCCTGTAGCTACTTGTCTCAATCATGAATGATCGCTGGACTCAATTACTGTGGGTATAATGTATGCAACTTGGTGAACTGAGGTGGACTTTCTCGGCTCAATTTTGCAGCTGAGGTCTGAGAACAGAAGTGGAGTTGAACATTCAAAGCTGACTTGAGTGCCACTCAGGCAAGTCGTTAATTGCGTGAGCTTTTTAATGGGCACCCTCGAGATTGGCATTTTTAGACCCATGCTCAAGGGACACATTTGATGAAAATTTAGACCCTGAACCGATGGAAAATTTTCGGATGGGGAGTCAAGCGTCGTCTTCCTGTCTTCTGACTGGAGGCGGCATCTGGAACTATTGAGAAATTTGTCGTGTTGATTGGTCAGTCCACTCCGAACAAGAATTTTCTGTCTATGTGTACGAAGGCGAGCCAGATTCGATTTTGTACAGAGTTAATGATTTGGTAGAAGACTCGCTGAGCTGATCTGTGGTGAGTATGAGACTAGCTCCGTTGTGCACTTAAACGGCACTTGTAGATGGGAGTTAGCTCAGTTTTTCTACTTAAGGACTTTCTGTGACGGTAAAGTTATTTCTTAGAATCGTTACTGTGTTCTCACGAGTTGAAATTTTTCTCTCAGTTAACTAAATTCAGTTGGGACAATAATTGTTCTTTAGCTGGTCACGATTCACCTCATACATCGTGTTTCTGACAGAGCTTCCTATTTCCTTCTGCCGCGAAGCACAGGTCAGTTTTATCGACTGAACTTCTGCTAGAAAATGCTGAACTTTACATTCGGTTATTCTGTGAATGTGTGTCCGTGTTGTATTCCTTACACAGACAGACTAATTCCCTCTGAATAATAATGATTAATACAGTTTGCTCTTACGGAACCATAATGCTAATATTTTGTTACTATTACATGATCAGTTAAATTAAGGAGTACACTCCACGCTGTGAATAAATATTCTGTAAATATCAATTTAGTTCGTTAAACTTTTCATCGATATACTTATCAGCACTCCGCCGGCCGCGGTGGCTGTGCGGTTCTGGCGCTGCAGTCCGGAACCGCGGGACTGCTACGGTCGCAGGTTCGAATCCTGCCTCGGGCATGGGTGTGTGTGATGTCCTTAGGTTAGTTAGATTTAAGTAGTTCTAAGTTCTAGGGGACCTATGACCTAAGATGTTGAGTCCCATAGTGCTCAGGGCCATTTTTTTTACCAGCACTCCGCCCTTCCTCCTCCTATGATCACTAACGTCATGCACGCTGTAAGAGAAAGACGCTAGGAAGAATTTAGTCAATTTATGATAAATCGAGCTTATGTTCAGCAGTTAGATTTAGATGACTTGGCACTCAGGTCAAGGTAAGCTAAGCACTGTATTTATTCAATACTAGTCTCCAGCCCGTGAAAAGTTCCTGTTGTAGGGCAAAACATAGATCCCACCAAAATATCAATACCGATATTTAATCGCTTTGATTAGAAATAGTGCGTGTCTTTTGCTGTGTTTTGACAAAAAAATCTGAAACTTAATAGTGAACGGATAGAGTATCAAATATGGTGTCTGAGGGTCAATGACCAGATGACAAATGCCGAGGTATTCTCCCGCAGACAAGCGGCTCCAACTTCTATCGCGTACCATATTTTCTGTTCCCTTTTTTCGTTTCTCACCTGTTAAACAATTTGTTTTTATTTCCGTTTCACGAAACTGTTATTTTATTTCAAATAAGTAAAAGCTGCTTCAACAAAAAGAAAAAAAGGAGTAAAAGAAATTCTGCCAGGTGGCGAACATGGACAGTGAGAAATTAGGCGGTGGGTCTGAGCAGCATGTAAAAAAATAAGTAAATAAATAAATAAAATAAAAATAAAAATAAAAATAAACGTCTCATGGAATGTGAGCATGTGATAAACGGAACATCAGGAGGAGTGCACCTCACGTTCGCGCCAGAAATCGTTAACGCAGTGTCGTATTACAGGTAATGCAATTGTGGTTGTTATATTCAAGATCAAGCCTTGGAGGATTCGTGGTCAATCGCCACCTCCCTCCCCACCCTCCTCAACGCTCATGGCCAGTAGTGATCATTGGAGGTTTGTGCCCTGTAATGAAAGTACCAGCAGGTTTATTGTGGAAGGATGAGCTTTGTTTAGGTAGTTATTTAGAAATAATAATATGTATTATTAACAACGATGTCTGAATCTCTATTTCTCTAGAGCAGCTGCATGAGTCTGATCACCGTAGTGAGAAGATCTGGATGACCACTAGGTAAATTGTCATGCATTTACACGTGCTTGATATGCAAACGCATCCATTCTTCTAAAAGAGCTGCATGCAGTGCATAGTGAAAACAATTTGCTACCTGATGTTAAGATAGATAATACAAATCTCCTTCATCATAACCAACATGAATTCCGCAAACAGAGATCATGTGAAACTCAGCTCGCCCTATTTGCCCAAGAAATTCATAGTGCCGTAGACACTGGCGAGCAGATTGATGCCGTATTCCTGGACTTCAGGAAGGCATTTGATACGGTTCCGCACTTACGTTTAGTGAAAAAAATACGAGCTTACGGAATATCGGACCAGGTTTGTGATTGGATTCAGGATTTCCTAGAAGAAAGAACACAACATGTCATTCTTAACGGTTCAAAATCTGCAGATGTAGAGGTAATTTCGGGAGTACCGCAGGGAAGCGTGATAGGACCTTTATTGTTTACAATATAAATAAATGACTTAGTTGACAACATCGGTAGCTCCGTGAGGCTATTTGCAGATGACACGGTTGTCTACAAGAAAGTAGCAACATCAGAAGACTCGTACGTACTCCAGGAGGACCTGCAGAGGATTAATGCATGGTGCGACAGCTGGCAGCTTTCCCTAAACGTAGATAAATGTAATATAATGCGCATACATAGGGGCAGAAATCCATTCCAGTACGATTATGCCATAGGTGGTAAATCATTGGAAGCGGTAACGGCCGTAAAATACTTAGGAGTTACTATCCGGAGCGATCTGAAGTGGAATGATCACATAAAACAAATAGTGGGAAAAGCAGGCGCCAGGTTGAGATTCATAGGAAGAATTCTAAGAAAATGTGACTCATCGACGAAAGAAGTAGCTTACAAAACGCTTGTTCGTCCGATTCTTGAGTATTGCTCATCAGTATGGGACCCTTACCAGGTTGGATTAATAGAAGAGATAGACATGATCCAGCGAAAAGCAGCGCGATTCGTCATGGGGACATTTAGTCAGCGCGAGAGCGTTACGGAGATGCTGAACAAGCTCCAGTGGCGGATACTTCAAGAAAGGCGTTACGCAATACGGAGAGGTTTATTATCGAAATTACGAGAGAGCACATTCCGGGAAGAGATGGGCAACATATTACTACCGCCCACATATATCTCGCGTAATGATCACAACGAAAAGATCCGAGAAATTAGAGCAAATACGGAGACTTACAAGCAGTCGTTCTTTCCACGCACAATTCGTGAATGGAACAGGGAAGGGGGGATCAGATAGTGGTACAATAAGTACCCTCCGCCACACACCGTAAGGTGGCTCGCGGAGTATAGATGTAGATGTAGAAGATGAAAACCTAACTCCAACATCTCGTTTTACTACACTTCACGTGCTTGCCACACTCACATCATATGCATGTTGCACTCATGGCACTACAATGTCGTACTGATATCGTCTCGACGTTGTACGGACATCAAATGCACGTCACCTCACCACACCTTATGCTGATATTAAATGCCTACATTATTATAGAAAAGATAAGTGCAATATATATCGTGAATAATTAGCTGCCTGACGTTAACGGAACAAATGAATTTCATTTGAGAAACTGAATTTATTCTCTGTCGTGAAGGGATTGTTTTCTTTTGTAAATAATAAGAATGATATGTAACAAAATAATACGAAGTAACACACTTCGGCATTTTAAATTGACATCGTAGCATATTCTACAAAATATCGGTAAATATTACAGTAAAACACTTTGATGATGTCATGATAAAAAATAGCCACTCCTTCGTCTAGGCGAATTGTAGGAATAACTGCCTTCAACACCATTAGCAGTAAAGTATTGGGCATTGGCTATAATTGAAGCTGATATTTCGTTTTTTTCGCAAATACCCGTTCTAACAACGACAAATAAAACCATTGCTATACGTCTTGCACTGCGTCCTCTCATCCTTGGGTGTGTCTTCGATAATTTCGGAACTATAATGTGCTCTACCAAGTATATTTGGCAATGGAATTGGACCGAGGCACGAATACAGTAAGCATGTATAGAAACAAACAAACTATTACTTATTAGCAAAGAATCGGTTCTCATGCACCCATGGCTGCCACAGTCATCAATGTATCTTGTCGCCAAATACCTAAAAATTTAACCCTCAGTGCTATGTATTGCGGGCTCTTATGATTCGAGCTATCGAGTAGTTGTACTTTCCTATGTAGCACGCGCGTCTGCGTCATTGTATTTTATACGTTTCTGTCTGGCACATAGATAGCCAACACACACCTATGAGAAAAGCACAATTTTTATTTTATATCATGAGAAGGCATTGTCTTGTGTACGTGTATAATCAGTTTAAGTAAAACTTTATTAAACTCTGCATGTGACTTGATTATTTTATATTACGGTACAAGTAAAGGTAGCTCAAAATATTTTTAGTGCTTCCTCCTAGATGTTATTCTGTATCCGCCACTGGCTGCGAAGCATAGGCACTGTCACTGATCTACAATAAGGTGTGCGCGTATTGTACTCACATTGTCTGCTGCTCTGTCCTGAGTCACTCCACTAGCTGGACACGAATCGGTGCGGTTTTGGACAAGAGAGAGACACGTGCTGGTGACATCCGATTCGTACAGACTGCGCTCAGCAACCCTTTTACGGCAGCTGCACTTCGTACGCTAGCGTGCAAAAGAACGATTCATGAAAACCGCATGGGATAACGACGTAACTTATTAAATAATGCACTGCTCTAACTGTTCAACATAGTTTGTACAGTGTCCCATTCTTGTCGGCCTCGATGAAGGCAGTGTGCGTCAGTGCAGAAAAACTATTTGACTACCTTCTTCCATGCAAACCGCACAAATTACATACACTATATGATCAAAAGTATCCGGACACCCCAAAAACGTACGTTTATCATACTAGGTGCATTGTGCTGCCACCTACTGCCAGGTACTCCATATCGGCAACCTCAGTAGTCGTTAGACATCGTGAGAGGGCAGAATAGAGCGCTCCGCAGAACTCACGGACTTCGAACGTGGTCAGGTGATCGGGTGTGACTTGTGTCATACGTCTGTACACTCATAAACTCCATAGGTTCACTGCAACCGATGTGGTAGTGAAGTGGAAACGTGAAGGGACACGTACAGCACAAAAGCATACAGGCCGACCTCGTCTGTTGACTGGCAGTGACCGCCGACAGTTGAAGAGGGTCGTAATGTGCAATAGGCAGACATCTATCCATACCATCACACGGGAGATCAAATTGCATCAGGATCCACTGCATGTACTATGAGAGTTAGGCGGAATGTGAGAAAACTTGGATTTCATGGTCGAGCGGTTGCTCGTAAGCCACACATCACGCCGGTAAATGCCAAACGACGCCTCGCTTGGTGTAAGGAGCGTAAACGTTGGACGATTGGACAGAGGAAAAACGTTGTGTGGAGTGACGAATCAGGTACACAATGTGGCGACCCGATGGCAGGGTGTGGGTATGGCGAACGCCCAGTGAAGGTCATCTGCCGGCGTGTGTAGTGCCACAGTAAAATTCGGAGGCGGTGGTGTTATGGTGTGGTCGTGTTTTTCATGGAGGGTGCTTGCATACCTTGTTGTTTTGCGTGGCACTATCACAGCACAGGCCTACATTGATGTTTTAAGCACCTTATTGCTTCCCACCGTTGAAGAGCAATTCAGGGATGGTGATTGCATCTTTCAACACGATCGGGCACCTGTTCATAATGCACGCTCTGTAGCGGAATGGTTACACGACAGTAATATCCCTGTAATGGACTGGCGGGCACAGAGTCCTGATCTGATACCTACAGAACACGTTTGGGATGTTTTGGAATGCCGACTTCTTGCCAGGCTTCACCGACCGACATCGGTACCTCTCCTCAGTGCAGCACTCTGTGAAGAATGGGCTTCCATTCCCCAAGAAACCTTCCAGCGCCTGATAGAACGTATGCTTGCAAGAGTGGAAGCTGTCATCAAGGCTAAGGTTGGGCCAACACCATACTGAATTCCAGCATTACCGATGGAGGGCGCCTCGAACTTGTAAGTCATTTTCAGCCAGGTGTCCGGATACTTTTGATCACATAGTGTATGATCCCATCATTAATATATGATTTGTCAATCAGATGACGTATTTAAAAAGAAATCGACGTGCTTCATCTTCTAAATATGAGGTTGTGCTGGAAAGTAATTCCTCCGATTTTTTTAAAATGTGAAAACTCTTAATGCTTTCTAAATCAAACAAACGATATTAATATTCTTCATGTCTATATACACAGTGTATCCCAGTTTCGTGGATTGCTGGTGCGAAATTCAAACTGCAATGCTATCCAGTGGCGAGATAAAGTTTCGACATCCGTTTAGAACGGCAAAGCCCTCGCATCGCTGCAGCAGATGGCTGATTGAATAGAACAGTACGTGTCTGACACACGTTGAATAATGGCGGTGGAGCAGCGAGGCAAAATAAAGTTTTGTGCTACATTTTGTTTCTCTGGGCGAGAATTTTCGATTTATACATAAATACCTAGTGGCAGGATACTGGTCGTTCCTTCATGACATCTTCTCAGCTCACAAAGCGAAGATCGTAATCGAGATTTTTGCCAATAAACAATCGCAGTTCTGGATCACTCGGCATATTCGTCGGATTTGGCCCCAGCTGACTTCAGCATGTTTCTCAAGTTGAAGTTGGCAATGAAAAGACACCATTACGATGCACTTAAGGACATCCAAGAAAATAATACTGCAGAACTACATGCAGTACAAAAGGAGAACTACAGTAACTGTTTCAAAACTCTTTTAAAACGATTTCCGCTGTATAGTGATTGAGGGAGACACTCGTTTGAATAAATACAATGACCCAGTGACTTTTATTTTTCGTAGCTACATTCATAACGAAACTGGGACACACTGTGTATTTATTTTTCAACAGTCGCCCTGGTGATGAACACGTATGTGTTAACGAAAAACCAGTTTGTTGATACCGTCAGTGTAGAATGTTTGACTTTGTTGATGGAGCCACACCCCCACTTCTGCTTGTATTTCTTTATCACTATAAAAGTGTAGTTCTCTAAGGTGTCTGGAAGTTCGGATGGGACCAAGTTGTGACTGCATGGAGGATGGTCGACGACAGTGAACCCAAGGCGTCGGATTCTTCCAGATGTTGCAGCACTTCAGTGTGGTCTGGTACTGTCATGCTGAAAGAGAGCGTACTCTTTATGCAGACGAACTCTTCGAATTCGGAACTCAATTACAGCCCTCTGATTCTCATACACCGACGTAGTTACGTTACACTCTTTCATGTTACTTTCTACGGTTTGGAGCCCTCTAGTGGCTGAGGACTGGAAAAATCTAAGCATGAAAAATAAAGATGCAAGTTGGTAACGTTTGTGTTATTTAAAAAGCTTTAAGCGTTTTCACATAAAAAATTCAAAGACATTATTTTTAAGCATGTCCTTGTAGAGAAACAGAGACGAAATAATGTGGCTACAGCAGCGTGAGATATACTATCCAACTGTTCTCTGTCACTCACGAAGTCTCTAGCATTGTACAGAATCTCACTAAAGGGTTAGATAGTACTTGTCGGGGTAACGTAATTATATTCCATAACTGAGCATTGAAATAAAATGTGAAATTACGGATCAACTTGAAACTTCCCCTTTGAACAATTTATACAAGACTGTGCTTAAACTGACGCACAATATTTTGTTAGCGCAACGGAATCTGACTTTCAAAATTCCCTACAAAAGAATGGCCCTGACTAACATTAAACTATACCTTTCACAGATCACTTACCTCACAAAAATCTTCGCTGCTCAAGCTACTGCAATACAGCGAGCGCCACTACTGCCAGCTAAATAAAAGATTCAAACTATGGAAGGCACTAACTACTGATAGGGATAGTTAGCAAATGAAAGATATTAATAGAGAACAAACAATGTATTTACCTTGATATCATCATATATAAATATAGCAGTTCATGACAAATTACAAATCTCCGCCATCTCTCTCCCCACATCCACCACTGCTGGTGGCTCACCTCCAACTGCGCAACGCTACGCGCTGTTCACATCCAGCTGCCGCTGCCCAACACTACAATGGCAGACAACAATGCAAACTAGCCACAGACTGCACACAGCACAGCCAGTGATTTTCATATTGAGCGCTACGTAACGTTGCCAATAAGAAAACATAAACAGCCTACATATCGAGCGCTACGTAACGTTGCCAATAAGAAAACATAAACAGCCTACTTACATAGCCCCCATGCTCCCCACAAAAAATTTTACAAATTTTTTTTTGGGCAGTGGCCAATAATGATTTGATAAAATTTTTCATAATTACAATAACAAAGAAATCAAATGCACACACTTATTGATACAACGTTGGTCAAAAGCTAAAAATTTCTCACAGTCCATAAAGACAGTCCTGATCGTACATAACAGTAGAATAACAGTGTTTTTCTCAAAGTCTGAGCAGTAAAAGAAAATGCACACAGAAGTAGTGGATTTCCATGCAGTCTTGAAGAAGTAGTGTTGTCCTTCCAATGGAAAGACAGTGCTGACTCTCGACATGCAGACAGGTAATGGGCTACAACAGAGCAAACCCCCAGCAGAGTCATTCGACGTTTTGAAGAATATTGGTAGGTAGGTCATCACAGAACAGACCCACTGTAGTCCTGGTAGAGAGTATGGTATTGGTGGGCCACCAGAGGTGCAGACCCACTGTAGTCCTTGTAGAGATAATGGTATTGGTGGGCCATCAAAGATGTAGATCCACTGTAGTCCTTGTAGAGATTACGGTATTGGTGGGCCATCGAAGGTGCAGACCCACTGTAGTCCTTGTAGAGACGGCCAGCAGCCATCTGTTGCGACTGTGCAGGTGCACAATCACCCTCGAAGAGTCTTGTGGAGAATATGGCAAGTCCATAAACCACCACATGTCCACTCACAAAAAAATTTGTTTGAAATGTCCTTAGATCCAGCAATGCTGTTATCCAGTCCCTTGCTGAATTAGTAACACACGTGCAAACACTAACAGTCCCTACGTCTCACATATTGTCCATATACTATGACCAACAGAAACGTGTGCAGTGAAAGGAATGCTTACAAGTTACTTAATTTGATGAACTGGTGTCAATTACAATATTATAACATGAGAATACAATTACAAAGGTACAAAATACTTCATTAAAGAACATAACAATACAGATAACATTTGTAGTAAAACAGGCGTTACAAAAGAATAGAAATAGACATATACGTCAGTGTTACAGGAATTATGACATAAGTAAATACATAAAGATCACAAGAACTTTTGAAACATCACCTTCACATGTGAGCATTAAACAGAACGGAATTAATAATGTCTAACATCTTTACAAAGTAAATAACATATTATTAATGCCAATTATATTCGAGGATAACAGTATTCCTCATCATAGTGAATGTAGCTTAATATTAAAAGAAGAAAAAATTCTATGAAACTACACAGAGACAGGAAGAAAACAAATACACAAGGGTACACAAACACATAGTGGGATAACACCAATAGGAAAGGACAGGGTTCGTTTTCAGTGTAACATTTGGTACTGCAGTCCAACCCAAAACTTCATATATCTTTCCTCTTATTTCATCCTTTGTTTCCACCAAAAAAATCCTATCCAAGCATGCTTTCTGTATTTATTTCACATATTTCTTACCTCATTATTTATTTCCAAGAAAATCCTACCTATACCTGCTTTCTGTACGTTTTTCGTATAGATTCTCAATGCATTTCTTCCAATTAATTGCAACTCATTCTCTTCTATAGACTACCCCCTCTTAAGCTAACTTAAATCTACTGAGCTCAGATGCTAAACTAAGGGACGAGGCAATGCAGCAGCACAAAACAATTAATACAAACAGCAATGAAAAGAATGCAAAATGGCAAAGCCAGCAGCAGTAAATGTAATAACTTATATCTAAACATGACAAACGCACAAGCAGAAAAAATAGTACACTAAAGACAACAACACAGATAAGGGAAATGTATATTCACATCTTAATATCTATGTAATTAAAGTGGTGCACCACAACAACTGATTGTAAAAAGAAATATTACCATGTACTTGAAAAGAAAATTATGTGTTACTGTTACTAGTTCCTTCTTATTGTTCTTTCCTTTCCAAGTGCTCCTTTTTTTTTTAAAGAATGTGGATCATAAAATAATTATTTAATAGATCTGTTGACAGAAAGTGTTCACATTAGCAAATGCATTTCATTTTATAAAAGCAATGCTGCAACACAGCTGGAAACCAGATATCAAATGAAATAAGCAATTACGCAAACCAAAGCATAAAAACATCATTCAATAGCTATGTGGCATTTCGTAAGTCAGTAGCTCTCAATTCTCGTAGAAAGACGCTTGTCATAATCAGGTGTGCAGATGTAAAAATATTTCTTGTCATTTTATTAGGCATTTCAGTAAATATCATAAATTACGAGCTCCACAGTATGCTTTCAACAAGGAAATGTCAGTAGCGCGGACAATGGCCTTCCCTTTCTTTTTTTTCTACCTGTGCTTCTGATGAGGCACTCACTAATGACTTGTTCTCCCGGCGTCTGACACAGCTGCGTGCCCACGACGCATTACGTGCAGGTGGTCACTTAACTTTCTTACGGAAATATTTACGACAACAGCAGTTTTCGCTACAGTGACAGTCTCATATAAAAATTTCACAGGTCGAAAATTTGCGTTACAAATGTGTAGAAACAAAACCCTATAAATATAAGTGTCCAAATAAAATATTCGTCAGCATTGTGATACAGTCACGCATTTACGCACATTTTTCGTAACTCTTAAAGTACGATTCTTGGTTTCCAACAACCTTTTCATAAATCAGAGTCCCTAACCCCTACTCCTTATTCCTTACCTTATTACACATATACATATTCATATTCATCAACACGTCTTCAATATTTGATCATAATAGCTACATAGCATAATCAGATTCCTCATATAGCATCAGCTTATTTATCATAAACATACCTCAACAGCATAGTACACATCGTCGTCGTAATAATAACATCATAACACTTCAGTCAAATCTCAAAATCGTCGTAACTTCCTCCAATAATTTCAAAATGTAAAAAAAATTCTCTGCTCATTTCAATAGTGTCATCTACCTCAAACGTACTTTAAAATCATGCTCCCTTACCAAATATATCATTCAAAGCTCTCATAGTATCACAATGGTTCCGAAAAATGTGAGCATTTCTCAAAGTACAGACAAAATACAATTTCGTAAGTGTGAAGTTATCCAACTGTGTAATTACGTAAACATCTGTCACTGATATAGTAAAATAAATGTTTGTCTCTCTCAGTTGCATGATCAGATAGCTGTGTAATTTATGTGTTAGAGAAATATGGTACCGATGTGTAAAGTTGTATAAGCAAATACCATATTAGCTAGGGTTCCTTGTGGTTGCCAAACACATGGTACACAAAGTAAGCGTGTACCCCCCTGAGGATTAATGTAATTATACCCTCAGGTGTTACAGATTACAGCAATGGAATGAAATGTATCACGGAAAACTTTCTTTGTAATTCAAAAATCTTTAAAAATAAATGTTTTAAGTACAAAATTAATGACTCAAATACGTGTACTGTAGCGCTAAATGTACGTCTTGTTGCAACATAATCTGTGTGGAAGTGTCGTAGTTATCGTCCTCCGAAAGCTAAGTTCTGCAGAAGTCAATGTACTTACCTCATAATACACAAAAGTGAAATGCTTTGCGTATAAATGTCTTAGTTATTACGCTTATTGCCGTGATGAAGAAAGTACTGTACTGTAACGTATTGTTGTGCTATGGAAAAGGCAGTCTCATTGTAGCTATACTACAAAAGTTACTATTAAAACCTGTTTTACTTTCCAGAATAAAACAGAAAACTGTGCAGATATAAAACAGAAACACTGCAAAAGCAACATTGTAAATTTTCACTCATTAGTAGCGTCGTGATAAAACCGTGTAGTTGTCACATAAACTAACCACTGTGTCGTCTGGTATCTCACAGAAAGTACTTTAAACCCAGAATGTATTTTCAAGTAAACCAAAATGTTGCATTAAAATCTTATTAGCAGTACTGGTAAATGTTCAAAGTATGTAAGCCTTATAGTCGTTCCATAATCGTGCAACTAACAAGCAAGAATGTACACACACAATAACACTGTGACGTCTGTTCACTATAACAATGCATTCGTAATTTCTGTTTCAATAAGTTCTTTTGGTTCTTGACTGGATATTTAACTTCAAACATTGTTGCATGTTAACAGATTCTAAGTCTGACAAGCATACTAGTAATGTAAAGTGAAAAGTTTTATGGCAATGACAAAGTTAAAAAGTAGATTATCTTTCAATAAACGGTTTTACATGTGAAATGTGGTGTAAACCTTTACTCTTCCTAGTACGCAGAGTTCAACTTCAAAGCAATTATCATGTTGTATACATCGGTAAAGAATGCTAAAATTTTTCTCCAGGCTAGCGTCTTATGTTATTTTTCTCGGAGCCAGCGGGCGCACGCGGCTGCCTGCTGTGCGAGTCATTGTCTGTCTCTTTGTTGGCGAGCGTCGTTATTGGGATTTGGAGACCTAACTTCTACAAATTCACCGTGACGAGAGTGCCCTGCTCTGTTTGAATCCCGCCAGTTCTGATACAATTCAGGTCTGTCGTTACGAATATATCGTCTGTCGTCATGTAGGTAGATTCCATAGTTTCTTTCTTGTCGGTCACATGGTGGAGAATTTCTCCTTGAATCGTAACTGCACGCTGAACTGTTGCGTCTGAAATTATTCTGTCTCCCTTGATAGTATTTATTTTGGTTCCCATATTGTCTGTTTCTCTTATTGTCTATGTGATAGTCATTACCACGGAGAGGTGATCTTTCCCTGTAGCTATTATTACTCTGCCAGTGGTTGTCATACGGGTGGTGTCTGTTTTGGTCACGATTTGTGTTGTGAGAATAGCCTTGTCGCGTCCAGTTATCGTTTCTGTCGTCACGGAATTGTGACACATGTGACCTGTAATTGTTGTGTTCCTGTTCCCGCGTTCCCCGATTGTCAGTGTCAATTTCCAGTTCTTGTAACAGTCCCTGAAAGGCTTCAATGTCGTCTTTGCAACGTCCTGCTAAAATAATATGCCGTAAATGTTCAGGCAATTTGAGTAAGCAAATGCGGATGAGTTCTGAGGGGCTGTATGGGTTTGAAAGATACTGATTCTTATGCAACATGTCTTCAAAATATTTGACAAGACTGGAAAATTCAGATTGTTCGAAATGTTTCATCATTATGATGCCATGTTTTACACGGTCTTGTGTGGCTTGAGACCAATGTGCTGAGAGGAAGGCATGGTAAAACTCTCCTTCACTGTGGCAATCGTGAATGACCGATCGCATTCTTACAGCTGGTTCATTCTCTAAATAGCCACACATAAATTCTAATCTGTGTTCTAACGACCAGTTGGGAGGAAAACAATGAGAGAATTGATGGAGCCGTGCTTGTGGATGAATGTCGTTGCCAGAATTCTTAAATGTTTTGAATTTACGTGTAGTAATGAACAGCTTATAGTCAAAATCGTCATGTCGGCGAGTCGCATGTCGGTCATTGTTACTTCGTTTCGGCGGTTCCATCTCAAAATCCAATGCGCCTTGCCAATTTCTTTCATAACTTCCGAAGTGTCCTGTGTTATTATTTTGTGGTTGTTCCGTATTTCTATGTCCCTCTTCCCGTATTGGAGCGCGAGTGTCCTCTGAAATACGTAATTCTTGTATTACCTGTGTCAGCTGATCTTGTACTTCCCGGATTTCTCTTTTGTACTGTGTATTGATTTGATTTTGATTCTGTTTGAATTTTCTTATTTGTTCATACTCTTCTGTGTCAGTGAAGGCTACGGGTCTTGTGTCATTCAGATCATCATCTACCTTTGTAGATAAGTTAGTGACCTGATCCGAAAGTTCGGCTACTTTCTCCGATAGTGTACTTATTTCCTCCATGTGTCTTTCTGAACCAATTTTCAGGGTATCTACTGTGTTCTTTAAGTTTTCCTGAGTTCTTGCAAGTTGCGTAACCGAATCGGTAGATGCAACTGGGTCAATTTTAGCTTGCAAGGTCTCATGATTTTCATGAACAATAGTTTGCAGTTCTTTTATGGCTGCTTCGTGCTTCTGTAATACATTTTCATGACGCGAAAAAATAGGTTGGAAATGCTCACAAATTTGTGTTTTTACGTCATTACAGACCTTTTGACATTTCGATTCGATGTTATGTAACTCAGTGGTTAAATCTTCACGTGTTTGTTCAAGTGTAGTGTCTAACTTTTGAAGATTTTGTTCCATTGTGTCTAACTTTTTGAGATTTTGTTCCACTGTGTCTAACTTTTTGAGATTTTGTTCCACTGTGTCTAACTTTTTGAGATTTTGTTCCACTGTGTCTAACTTTTTAAGATTTTGTCCCATTTGTCTCTGATTTTGTTCCATTTGTTGCATTAATTGCAATAATAATGTATTAGTGTCTGGAATCTGTTTCTCTACGCTTTTCGGCAGTGCATTTGCACCGGCAACATTCACATTTTGACAAGCAGAAAATGCGTCTTGAGTTATTTGAGAAAACGGTGATAACCCAAAACCTGAATCTACAGTATTTGCGAAATTGTGTCCTGTCATTTCGGATTCCTGAGGCGAGCTGTTGCCGACCGATCGATCGATAATGCTTCCCTGTTCACTACCTGTTTCACTGTCTACACCATTGTTTGCAGCCCGCTCCATTTCCCTATGCACAATTACCAAATTACTACTTTGAACATCAGTTAATTCATTACTCGGTGGCGCTAACACACTGCTTTCATTTTCACTGTCATTTCTCAGTTTACTTTGGAGCCTAGTATTACGTTTTTCACACGCCATTATTGTCACAGTATTTCACACGACAACACAGAAAAACACAATTTGAAGATCAAAAATAAGAGAACACATTAACATAACACTGAAAATAATATCTAGTTAATTGCAGCTGCGAAATACTTGGTGCAAATCTACATGCATGCCACAACTGTTTTACTGTACAACAATGAAAGACTGCAACTACAAAGGAGATTTTCTCTACAATTACGCGCTAGCAATAAACAAAAGCTACACTAATCACACAAACTACAAGAAAAAAATCAGAAGATTCCAGTGAGGTATCCTCGGCTAAGGGTCGACATATGAAACTTCCCCTTTGAACAATTTATACAAGACTGTGCTTAAACTGACGTACAATATTTTGTTAGCGCAACGCAATCTGACTTTCAAAATTCCCTACAAAAGAATGGCCCTGACTAACATTAAACTATACCTTTCACAGATCACTTACCTCACAAAAATCTTCGCTGCTCAAGCTACTGCAATACAGCGAGCGCCACTACTGCCAGCTAAATAAAAGATTCAAACTATGGAAGGCACTAACTACTGATAGGGATAGTTAGCAAATGAAAGATATTAATAGAGAACAAACAATGTATTTACCTTGATATCATCATATATAAATATAGCAGTTCATGACAAATTACAAATCTCCGCCATCTCTCTCCCCACATCCACCACTGCTGGCGGCTCACCTCCAACTGCGCAACGCTACGCGCTGTTCACATCCAGCTTCCGCTGCCCAACACTACAATGGCAGACAACAATGCAAACTAGCCACAGACTGCACACAGCACAGCCAGTGATTTTCATATTGAGCGCTACGTAACGTTGCCAATAAGAAAACATAAACAGCCTACATATTGAGCGCTACGTAACGTTGCCAATAAGAAAACATAAACAGCCTACTTACAAACTTTGTTGTTTAATATTTTCTTTCCACGTCATCGGAACTTCGAAACTTTGTCTATTTAGCTTGATGCTTCAAATTCCTTGATGCTTCTGGCTGTCGGCGCAGCGTCATCTATTACATAATCATTATTTAGCAGTTTGTAAAAACATTACGAAAATATTAGACCCTTCTTTAAAGTAATTTCTCTCATGTTCCTTCGCCAGCGCCAAATAAGAGTTAAAAAATGTTTCCAGATTCAGGTTGTGTATGCAGTTGAATAGCTATACACAATGAAGATAAACTGATATGTTCCACAGAAATAATGTCACGGATTTCCCCATTTATTAAGACACACACATGGTGGTATCTCCAGTCAGAACTCAATGACGTGTTATGGGTATTGCAGGCAACAGGCCATGAAAATTAAACGCGTCTTGCCATCTGAGATTTGCAACAGTCAACCTATATGCGTGTATTTGCTGGAATCGAAGTGGTATTCCACGGAGGAAAGTCCCGCAAACATCCTACATCTAAACAAATACCCTGCAAGCTGCAGCACAGTGCAAAGTCGAGCATACACCGTGTTATCACGAATCACTTATGACCCACAGATCTTCTCACAATTCACTACAGCCTTCTTGTAGACAATTGTGAATTTAGGTCAACGAAGTTCCGTAACTTGTCATATTGTTGAACTAACCTGGTGATGAGTATGTGAATCTGTTGCATGTCGTTTTTCTAAATGACTTAGCTGCACGTACTGGGGAGCAAGATTGTCTCAGGCGTTAACAGCAATAGATGTGAATATCTTTATTCCACTTGTCGGCACTGGAATGGTCGAGGTTCCACCAACTCTATCTACTCGATGTATATTATGGCAACAGAGGTGCAGTATAGCTGTCCAGGAACGTCGCAATCACTTTTATTCTTTTAATGACAAGCACATCTCAGGGCATATTTACAGTCTTGGCTAAATACTTCTTGGAAAAATGTTAAGGTGATATCGGCGAAGATCACTGCACGATATGGTGTTTACAGCAGATTATCTACCAATTAAAACAATATTAATGGTTGGATGTGGAACGGCGGTGTTCCATGAACGGTGGTTAGAAAGACAAGCAAAATACAGCACTCCATCCTGACGTGCTGGTATGACACACTATAACCGCTAGTACAGTAACATAGACAAAACACCGGTGGAGAACCTAAAAGTCAAATGGACACACAGATCACAGGGAAAGCATACGAACAGTGTCATTCACGGGCTGGCTGAATCGCTTAGGAATTTTCAAGTTAATTATCACGTGATCAGTTCACATTAATACATTGGTTTTATCATAAAAAACGTATCTTTGTTTAGTGTGTGTTTTTCTCATACTAACTTTAAAGCCCTAAGTTATCTTCGTGTCAAGGACACTGCACTATGTGCTAGGAACCTTCAATCCAATCACAAATCTAGTTTGATATTTTTGTATTTTATTCCTATGGAGACAGGGTTGAACTGTGTCAATATAGGCACATTTATGTACCATTTTCTGGGTATTGCGGGAGAAAAGAAGAGGCTGAGTTCCAAACAATCAATGTTTGTTGAAACTTTTCCATATTCTGTCTCCAGAAAGAGCATAAGTTGTGTTCCAAAATTACACAGCCGACTGAAGCTACCAATTTAAACCGGCAACTGTGGCCGAGCGGTTCTAGGCGCTTCAGTTCGCAACCGCGCGACTGCTACGGTCGCAGGTTCGAATCCTGCCTCAGGCATGGATGTGTATGATGTCCTTAGGTTGGTTAGGTTTAAATAGTTCTAAGTTCTAGGGGCCTGATGACCTCAGATGCTAAGTTCAATAGTACCATGTCAATAGTACCATGTCAATAGTACCATGTCAATTTAAACTTTTACTTCTGCACATCAACTCGATAACTGTTCAAACAATATTCTCGAGAAATTCAGAGAATGGGTCAGCAATGAGATATTGTTTGCTTTTTGGTAGACATGCTGAACACATGTCAGAAATCATGACGTGAATGGAGTGATGAATTTGAGAGGAAAATCAGTCTTACAATATCACGCAGATACGTTGGAGACGTACATATAAGCGCTGTGTAGCCACTAGACGTTGTTTTCCCTCCAGAATTGACAAAACTGCTTCACAGAGAAGACTTAATGTACGGAAGTACAGAGCACTTCATTGCAGTTCCTTATCAGATGAATATGGCTGCTAAGACATCAGTGAAAGTGCTCCTCAGAACACAATGGCGAATTCAGCAGGGTAGATTAATACTATGGACTACAGTACTCCCACCTGTACCACAAGGAGGAGATACTCTTTTCATGAGTGACTGTATTATTCTTTTAGTAACACTGATTTGCGCTGTAAGTATGTCACGGTGTGATGGAAACAGAATACAATCTGATGAGAAGGTTAGCAATGCATTGTTAAGTGATTTCTCACATAAATTGTTAAGTGGTTTCGCTATACAGAAGACATGCAGATTTCTAATCACCACTAACCCCAGCGCCAAGGGTTACAAACCATCAAGAATGCACTGGAGGCAGACACATGATGCTGCTTCCAGACTTCGAGCTTCTGCTATCCCCAATGTCTACACCACTAGCATTTCATGAATGTGATGTCACTCTCTAAGACGTTAAATATATTGTTATACGATTGTCATCAGTTTGAGAGTTTAAGGTGTTTTTTTGTTTGTTTGTTTGTTTGAATACACGATTTGCTGACTTGAAAGTTATGCTGTCACATTATGATTGACATCAGTTATATTATAATCCGTTCATCATAAGAATTAACCTGATGTAAACATTGCACTATGTATTCTTCCGCGTTTGCTGGAACCTCATTGGATTCCCGTTTCACGTGGGACTGCTCCCAAGCTGTCTCGAGTGCTGTCATGTACGATAATAAGGGAACGTTTTGTGTTATGCGTTACGCGCACCTCGACTTAGCGATAATACGAGACAACAGCTTTACCTGCGCATTTAACTTGGACAGCACTGGCCGGTCAGCTGGTACAGCTAGCCTGCAGTGACGTGGCCGGCTGCAGTTCGCACGTAAAAAGAGACGAACAGAGGAGTAGTGCAGCTTCGAATATCATTTAATTTTTGAGCAGAATGAAATAATACACTGCAAATCTCCTACAATACGCTCCTTAGACGACTAGACGAAAACCACAACACCTTATGGTTTTTAGCTAACGTACTATTGTAATTAAAAACAAGAATGATGAAAATTCCTTAATCACAGGGTAATTTTTATGCATAAGCTGTGGTAACGTAAGAGAGCATTGAAGGATTTCACCGTCTAGTTAAACATTGAAGCCACTGAAGGTATTACTTACAGTCATTCGTCTGGTAATCTCCTAGATCCTTCCTTATCCGAATCCGAGAAATACATTTCAGTTCCGTAAGTGTCAGCTGCTACGTTGATAACGAGCCTATCAACAACAGAATCCATGAAGCCAACCAGGCGCAGCATTTCCTTTCTTCTTTTATGACGAACCGTTTTATGTCCCGCCAGCGTGCAACAGTGACGTGCGAAAAAGCTGAGTGCATTAGTTCCAGTACGTCTGGCAGCTTAACAGTCTTGTTGCTTTTCGGGCCCAATCCCGCAGCTTGGCTCCAGATCAGTTCTGTTGCGTTCATATTTTAGTGGTACAGTAGCAAATGTAAAAATGCAACATTTGTATGATGTGCTCGATGATGTGACAATGATTGTTTTTCATGTTTCTACGATACTAATATACCTCTGTGGTACAAAACGATGGACATAGTCCAAATAAAGAGGATTTGGTTTATCATTTTTGTCTTAAAAATTAAATTGTTATGTTTTCTTAATTTAATCAACTTCTAGGAACAGTCTTTCATAAAACATCAATAATTATTGAAATGGAAACAGCAATTTCGCGTCCTATATGTAATTAGAAACAATAAGACGAGTTGGCCGCTGTGGCCGAGCTGTTCTAGGCGCTTCAGTCCGGAACCGCGCTGCTGCTACGGTCGTAGGTTCGAATCCGGCCGCGGGCATGGATGTGTGTGATGTCCTTAGGTTGGTTAGGTTTAAGTGGTTCTAAGTCTAGGGGATTGATGACCTCAGATGTTAAGTCCCATATTACTTGGAGCCACAAGAACACGTGCATTATTCATAAAAATGATGATGAGTTTTATAACTACGAGATATAGGTATTTCAAACTGAACGAGAAAAAAATTATTGTAGGGAGAATTGAACCAAAGCACCAACGACAGCATTTGGTTCAACATGCCCTTATGCTGCCAAATGCACTACACATTCAGCGTGAATTTGTAAGTCACTGCGGTATATACAACGCAGGGAAACTTTAAAGCCGATTATCTCCGTAAATTTACGAAAAACAGCCTATTTCTCCCCACTTTTTAGCCGTGTTCCACGCGCGTGTTTCATTATGGAACAGAAAGCAGCCTTAGCCATCTTCATACTGCGCATTAACAGCGCGACAATCAGAGCACAACGCTGCAGAGGTTGTGACTGTACACCATTTTGCCGACCGCGGTGACCGTGTGCTTCTAGGCGCTTCAGTCCGGAACCGCGAGACTGCTACGGTCGCAGGTTCGAATCCTGCCTCGGACGTGGATGTGTGTGATGTCCTTAGGTTAGTTAGGTTTAAGTAGTTCTAAGATCTAGGGGACTGATGACCTCAGATGTTAAGTCCCATAGTGCTCAGAGCCATTTGAACCATTTTTTTGTACACCATTTTTGAAATAAAAACCACGTAGCTAAAGCGTGATTAAGAAAAACGTTGATAGCTATTAATACATTTGAATGTCTTAAAACTTCATTTAACGTAACTTAGTAGTAAGATATCTAATACATAAGTAGGACCTACAGCCAAGAGCGTAACAACACCAGCATACTTGTGCTACGGCTTTTGACCAATCATTGCGTTAGTGTTTGTTTACATCAGGTTTATTCTTATGATGAATTATAGAATTCAGCACAAATAACTGCAATGTTCATGTCTCTATATCTCTCCTTCTCTCTCTTTCTCTCTCTCTCTCTCTCTCAAATGCTGGGAGTGTTACTGGATTACTATACAATACGCGACAGAACTACCCAAGAACAATGAATATATATATATATATATATATATATATATATATATATATATATATATATATATATATTAAAGACGAGAATGTCACCCAGTGCAATCACATTCAGAAACCTAATGCATCCGTGATGACTGGGTGTTGTGTGATGTCCTTAGGTTAGTTAGGTTTAAGTAGTTCTAAGTTCTAGGGGACTGGTGACCATAGATGTTAAATCCCATAGTGCTCAGAGCCATTTGAACCATTTTTTTGTACACCCTTTTTGAAATAAAAACCACGTAGCTAAAGCGTGATTAAGAAAAACGTTGATAGCTATTAATACATTTGAATGTCTTAAAACTTAATTTAACGTAACTTAGTAATAAGATATCTAATACATAAGTAGGACCTACAGCCAAGAGCGTAACAACACCAGCGTACGTGTGCTACGGCTTTTGACCAATCATTGCGTTAGTGTTTGCTTACATCAGGTTTATTCTTATGATGAATTAAAGAATTCAGCACAAATAACTGCAATGTTCATGTCTCTATATCTCTCCTTCTCTCTCTTTCTCTCTCTCTCTCTCTCTCTCTCTCTATATATATATATATATATATATATATATATATATATATATATATATATATATATATTAAAGACGAGAATGTCACCCAGTGCAATCAGATTCAGAAACCTAATGCATCCGTGATGACTGAGTGTTGTGTGATGTCCTTAGGTTAGTTAGGTTTAAGTAGTTCTAAGTTCTAGGGGACTGGTGACCATAGATGTTAAGTCCCATAGTGCTCGTAGCCATTTGAACCATTTTTTTGTACACCCTTTTTGAAATAAAAACCACGTAGCTAAAGCGTGATTAAGAAAAACGTTGATAGCTATTAATACATTTGAATGTCTTAAAACTTCATTTAACGTAACTTAGTAATAAGATATCTAATACATAAGTAGGACCTACAGCCAAGAGCGTAACAACACCAGCGTACGTGTGCTACGGCTTTTGACCAATCATTGCGTTAGTGTTTGTTTACATCAGGTTTATTCTTATGATGAATTATAGAATTCAGCACAAATAACTGCAATGTTCATGTCTCTATATCTCTCCTTCTCTCTCTTTCTCTCTCTCTCTCTCTCTCTCTCTCTCTCTCTCTCTCTCTCTCTCTCTCTCTCTATATATATATATATATATATATATATATATATATATATATATTAAAGACGAGAATGTCACCCAGTGCAATCAGATTCAGAAACCTAATGCATCCGTGATGACTGAGTGTTGTGTGATGTCCTTAGGTTAGTTAGGTTTAAGTAGTTCTAAGTTCTAGGGGACTGGTGACCATAGATGTTAAGTCCCATAGTGCCCAGAGCCATTTGAACCATTTTGATCCTAATGCATCTCAGATATACATTTAGACCATTTTACAAAGGATCAAACTTGGACAATCCATTCCATGTTAAAAACCATGTTCTGTAGCAAGCGAAATTATGCTTGTAACTACAAAAAATAATTTTTTTCATGTATACAGACTTTTTAGTGCTTGCTCATTTTTTGTCCATCGAAACAGTTTGCCATATGGCAATAGTTGCCAAATCATTGTTTATTGTACTTTCTAAACTCAACATGTATGTAATCTTGCACATAGGCAGCTATGAAATCATGCACCTAGGAACCAACACACAGGCAATGCTGTATTACATTTCTCACAATGTAACTGAACACATTTTTCACATCTTCACTTACTCGATATATTCGCTCAGCAGTAAAATATACCGCATCAGACAGGTGATGACGTACAGTGTATTGTTGAAACAGCAAAGTGTTGCAAACGTAAAATAACGATTTAAAACACGAAATAAATATAAGTAAAATAAATAACTAGACTAATAATAAATGCTTAGTTTTTTTTATTAGGCATGTTGAAAATACAGTGTGTAAAGCTTATTTTCCAAAACTCATATTTCAGAAGCCAGCTTTAATGAACACTGTTGTGTTTAGCTTGAAATCTTCTTTAATTTATGTTGTAACAAAAAATTTAATTTAAAAATTAATTTATAAGGATGGGGTATTTTACAACGCTGGAAGCTATTACAAAATTCCATTATACAGTTTTCAAGAATGTTAATAATATACCAACTTTAATATGAGAACTTTTTGTATACAGCATCATTTCGAAGATATTACCTCCAAACCCAATACGTCAAATTACTTTTCAGGATGTATTTTGCACCGTCTAAGTGAAACTGGGCTCAAGCAAGAATATACATACTGCATTATTTTGCACCCTCTACACACTCACCAAGTTATCGAGAGTTGGGAATGTTCCCTTGCAAGACGGTCACTGCTGGCATTGTTGTTGCTGCTGCTGGAGAAAACATTGCTGTTGATTGGGTCTGGCCTGAACTCATTGGTTAATTGGCCCTCAGTGTACGATACTCTGTTTCATATACGGTGCCATTGTGCTTACGCGAGATGAACCTTTGAACCTTCCTACAATGTACCACACCATCTACCTCAACTAGCACCTCAAAGTCAGTGTCTTATGAAATGTCATCATTAAAATGTTCTAAACCACAACCAGTCAAATGAAACGTTCTTGTGAATAGCAATATTGCACGAACTAGTTGAGCTTGTGGGTTTGTGCATACACTTAATCTCTTCCCACTCCAGCTGTTGTCTTCTACCAAACGCCTTCCCACACCTCTCTGCAGTAATTCTGTGTGTGTGGTTGTGTGTGTGATTACTAAGAAAGTATTCACGTTTGGTGTTTGTGTGTGTGTAGGGGAGGGGGAGGGGGGGGGGGCGGTTGGGGAGCTGGAGGGGGGGTCGATGACAGCTTCTTGATCTGTCGTCACACAGTTATTGGAAACATGGAAATATTGATTGAGCATCAGTCCCATGTGCAACTGAAGATGTGTATCGCTTCTGTTATATTTCTATTGCAAACATGGGGTACAAGGGGTATAAGTGGCGATATTTTGTATGTGTTGCCTTAATATGTACACACATCAGTGCGGTAGTTGTTCTTTATCTGCGCTGAACAGATTTCCCACAAACATGTCACAAACATGATCTGAAGCTTTCTGCTAGATCGTACTACACCTAAGTGGAATGCACCTGTCACTATAGACTAACCGTTTGGAGTCCATGCGTCCGCACTTCAACATGTGACCAGCTGTCCATCGGAAAACAGGCATTCATGGCATGTTCTTACCACATCTACTTGGAGGTACCTAAAAACATACAACTTTTGATTGCTATAATTATTAGTTTGCATTTAACGTACTTATTTCATGTTGTTCAATACACTGTCCTCAATCAACAACAGAAATATTTGCGCTTATATCTGTTACACCCTGTATATTCATTCTCGTGGAATAACCAACATGAATCAAGTAATATAGTTTCCAAAAAGTGCCTCAAAGAATACACTATAAAACCGCTGTTTTTCGTATTTTTGATCTACCGATATCTGCCTCTACAAATATATCTACATCTGTACTCCGCAAGCAATCTTACACTAAGTGGAGGAGAGTATTTCCTATACAAATGTCACTTTCCTCCTTCATTATTCCAGTTGTTAATGGTATACGGGAGGAACGACTGTTGATAAGCCTTCAATGAACTCGAGTTTCCCTAATTTTACTTTAATTCTCATTTCGCGAGATCTATGTGTGCGGCTGATGTACAGAGATTGGACGAAAATATGGAAATATCATAGACACAACACATTACCATAGCTAATAAGGTGTAGGAAAATCGTTGGTATTCAAATCAACTTTAAGTCGGAATGGATAAATGCAGGTTCTCCATGGCTTTCGTGGGAATCTTATATTATTCTCCCTAGAATATAGCAGCTAGTGCAAGTAATGATGACGGAGGCGGATAACGATCATCCACCCTTCTCCCAAAAACAGACACAAAGGCTCAATAATAGTGAGATCGGATGACTGTACGGGCCAGGGAAGATACGAAAATTCATCACTATGTTCACAAAATCCGTCCTGAAAAATGCGAGCTGTGTCAACAGGGGCCCCGTCCTTTGGTGACGACAACACCGGTTATATCTTTGCTTCAAATAATGTTCGAATGCATTTGAGTTGGACTGTCAATAAACGATCTTGTCCTTTAGATCTGTGTGTTTATTTACTCGGCTCCTCCTATACTTTTTTCATAGTCACACGTTGCCTACCTTTATATTATTGCTGCTCAAAAGAAGAAATTTAATGTTTTTCAAGCTGGTTATATTAAACTCGTTGTTATGGAACCAGCGTGTCTAGTGTCTCTGTTTGTATGTTTGTGAAGTACAATATTCCGTTCGGCGTCGACGACCATCACAGCGTACATAATTTCGTACACGTAGACAAGTTACTCTCGTGGTGGAGAAGCGGCTGCCGACTCCGACGGTTGCCTGTAAAACTCTTTGAATGTAAGAGAAAGAAAACTTCTACAGGGTCTTCTCGAATTGGAACACCGCCACTCGCATTTCGTCATTCGATGGTTGCTAGTGGAATGAGTTCCTTTTAGCAGAGAAAACTTTCTCTATGCTTTTGACCGTGTTATTGAAGCAGGATCTACAGCAAACATCGACCACCAAATGTTCGAAGTCCTACACAGGCTTGTAGTACATAATAGTTCATCACAGAATCCTTTGATCAAAATTAAATACGCGCAATTACCTTTGAAAAGCAACAGACTGTATTATGGTTGTTACTAAACACCACATTACATTACATATCGCTTGTGAATCTAAAAAAAAACACAAATTATACAATGAGGCGGCTAACAATGACTGTTTCATTGTAACACATATCCAACTCGGCTTCTCGTATCCTGTCTTCTAGCAAAATCCTCTCACATTCCGATTTTCTTACTTTTCTTCTCTCGCCATGGAGCAATGCGAAGTCAAAGAATATCTGACTCGCTCGCGCAGGCGAAACGCACAACCTTGCGACATATATTAACATTAGACCGATAATATTGGGAATGGTTCAAACACTGAAGTCCAATGCACTTTTCAAGAATGGGAAAAACAATCCTCGTTTACATGATGTGAAGACAACGGATGACGACGAACTGCATCCAGAGTCTAGTGCCAGCCTCTCTGCATATAGATAAATGCATGCCAGCTAATGTGTGAGCTGCTGTACACCCCCTATTCGGAAAATGAACCATCCCCCCCCCCCGACCCACCCCCAATGGCCCGCCCACATGATGCTGTGAAGACAACGGATGACGACGAACTGCATCCAGAGTCCAATGCCAGCCTCTCTGCATATAGATAAGTGCATGCCAGTTAATGAGTGAGCCGCTGTACACCCCTTACCCCTTATTCGGAAAATGAACCATACTCCTCCCCCCGACCCACCCCCAATGGCAATCAAACATGGGAGGAGGAAGAAATTGTGTTTCTTCATATAGATAAGTGCATGCCAGTTAATGTGTGAGCCGCTGTACACCCCTTATTCGGAAAATGAACCATCCTCCTCCCCCCAACCCACCCCCAATGGCCCGCTTACATGATGTTGTGAAGACAACGGATGACGACGAACTGCATCCAGAGTCTAATGCCAGCCTCTCTGCATATAGATAAGTGCATGCCAGTTAATGAGTGAGCCGCTGTACACCCCTTATTCGGAAAATGAACCATCCTCCTCCCCCCGACCCAACCCCAATGGAAATCAAACATGGGAGGAGGAGGAAATTGTGTTTCTTCATAAACCTGCGTTTTCGAATGAAACAAAAAGTTTACTGTTACCAGCCACTGTTTATGTACATCCACAATGCGTTTCGAA